>NW_026938451.1:0-85678 GCF_032062105.1 Saccostrea cuccullata
AAACAAAGTTTTCCGAGTGTGGTACAAGAAGTTTGCACATTGATACAAGAAGTCTTATGATTTGTTTTATCTCCACTGATAAAGCATTACCACTGTTTCATGCTCAATTACAGGTGTTAGAGATTTTGCAGGTAAAAATATTTAATTCTCCTAACAATTTTTTTTAACATACAGTACGGTACAAGCTATATTTTTATCTTTAATTGAATTCAAATATTCATTAATTATAATAATTTTATAGCATTTAAAAGACTGATAAGATGGATCCCAGATTTTGTGCCCAGGACATTATCAGATGTAACCTCTGTGAAGACACAGTTGTACAAAATGTACTGTAACGTTTGTGCCATGAACCTGTGTAAGGGTTGTGTTGGGGAACACATCTCTGATGCCTCTAAAAATCATAGTGTGGTTCCTTTTGCTTTGGAGAAAGATCCAAACTTGTGTATCCTCAGTGTCTAATCCACTCTGAAGAGAACTGTGAAATGCACTGTGAAGATTGCAAGACTCCAGTGTGTCCAAAATGTGTTATTTCTGAAACACATACCAGACATCATTTCAGAAGTCTGAAAGATTTACTGACCTCAAAGAAAGAAATTATTGAAAACGAGAGAAAAAGATTGCAAGAAATAGTTTACTCAAAAATCGTGAAAATGTAGCTGATATACAAACCCAGCTAAATGATATAGACAGAAAATATGAGAAACTTACTTCAGAAGTCACGAAACATGGAAAAGAATGGCACAAAGAAATTGAAAAAGTTGTAGAGGGAAAAAAGAAAGAAATCAATAAGATGAGAAACCAACACATATATGCCCTAAAGAAACACCTCACAGATATTATGAAACTCGTCGCTGACGTTAAACAGTCAATATCAGAAATTGAGGAAATTCTTCAATCCAATGACGTAAGCAAACCACTTTATCATGAGATAAACTCAGAAAAATTCACCAAACCTCCATCAAAACTAAAAATCGAGTTTCCTGTGTTTACTGGCAATCATAACCTAGGGAAATGTTTACAGTTATTTGGTCATATATCACCATTATCCATTGCATCAGAAGATCTTGGTTACACAATGGTGGCATCAAAAGCTTTTTTTATACCCCGTCCTCAAGTAAAACCACTGCTTGATAAACAAGAGCTCATCACCACCATAGACACTGGGTATAAATATCTAACCAGTGTTACCTGTCTCAGTGACGAAGAATTCTGGACATGTGGAGAAGATAAGATTATGAAACTCTACAACCTCCAGGGAAAACTTATGAAGTCAATCGAAACCAAGTCTGGAAAAAGCCCAAGTGACATAGCAGTGACAAGGAGTGGAGATTTAATTTATATTGATACAAGTACTGTAAACATAGTGAAGAATAAACAGATACAGGAGATGATCAGACTTCCGGGTTGGATACCTAACAATGTCTGTAGTACCCCCTCGGGTGACCTCCTGGTTACCATGGACAGTGATGATAATGAACAAGCAAAAGTTGTACGTTACTCTGGCTCCACAGAGAAACAAACCATTCAGTTTGACAGTAAAGGCCAACCTCTGTATTCGTCCGGTGATCTTAAATTCATCAATGAAAACAAGAACCTTGATATCTGTGTGGCTGACTATGGAGCCCATGCAGTCGTGGTGGTTAATCAGGCAAAACAGCTCCGATTTAGATACACTGGCAATCCCTCTACTACCAAAGGACCATTCAATCCAGCTGGCATCACAACTGACAGCCAGAGTCAGATCCTGACAGCGGACTTTACCAGCAGCTGTGTCCATATCCTAGATCAGGACGGACGATTCCTCCGTAACATTGATAACTGTTATTTATACCGTCCATGCAATTTGTGTGTAGACACCAGAGACAACCTCTTTGTGGCTGAATGTAAGAGTGGTAAAGTGAATAAAATCAAATATTTGTAATCAATTGATGCTTGCTAAATCTTATTTCCATGCATTGCGATATTAAAGGTACGTGCTCAAAATTGACATGACTATCAATAAAGAAATAAATACATGTACTGTATTTAAAAATTGACATGACTATCAATAAAGAAATAAATACATGTACTGTATTTATCTGTTCAAGCTGGTAAAGTTAAAGAAGACAGATGATATGTATTATATCTAATCATTGCACCCTCAAATGGGCAAGTTTCAAAGTACCAAGTCTGTGTCAACATATAGAGATAACTCAATTTATATGTGGTACATGCAAGTCAAAATAAGTATATATGTTACTGATATCAATGTCACCATTTTTTGAGAAAACTTGTGTCGTAATCATTTCATCAATGTAATTTGAAAATTGAAGATATAAATTTGCAATATATTAAAGCCAATTATTTTTTACAGGATTTATGAACCTTTTGAATATTTTTTTCTTTAAATTCTCGACTGTTTACTAAATGACACATTCTTTAGACCTGGTCGTATTCTCTGTTTTCAAAGATCTATGCTGGTTCTGCTCAAACAAAGTAATTATATATCATTTAAATGGATTTGAATGAAAGCTTTTTACCATCCTCACATTTCATCCTCAATGCACTTTCCTAGAAAAAACTTCCTGGTATCAAACACTGACTAACATACATCTTGTTTATATGTCTATAAAATTTCATGAACAGCTAATTTAAAACACAATATAAAAATCACAGACAACCAATGTGATCAAGCTAAGCTGGGTAATCACAAACAATCAAGCTAAGCTTAGAAATCACAGACAATCAAGCTAAGTTTGGAGAACACAAACTATTAAGCTAAGCTTAGAAATCACAGACAATAAAGCTAAGCTTAGAAATCACAGACAATAAAGCTAAGCTTAGAAATCACAGACAGTCAAGATAAGCTGGGTAATTACAGACAATCAAGATAACCTGGGTATTACAGACAATCAAGATAAGCTGGGTATCACAGACAATCAAGGTAAGCTGGGTATTACAGACAATCAACATAAGCTGGGTATCACAGACCATTAAGATAAGCTTTGAATCACAAACAATCAAAATAAGCTTAAAAATCACAGACAATCAAGCTTAGCTTAGAAATTACAGACAATCAACATGCATTAGCTGGGTAATCACAGATAGGTAAGATAAGCTTGGGTATCCCAGGCAATCAAGCTAAGCTTAGAAATCACAGACAATCAAGGTAAGCTTAGAAATCACAGACAATTAAGCTAAGCTGGGTATTACAGACAATCAAGTTAAGCTTAGAAATGACAGACAATTAAGCGAAGCTTAGAAATCACAGACAATAAAGCTAAGCTTAGAAATCACATACAGTCAAGATAAGCTGGGTATCACAGACAATCAACATAAGCTGGTTATTCACAGAAAATCAAGATAAGCTGGGTATTACAGACAATCAAGATAAGCTGGGTATCACAGACAATCAAGATAAACTGGGTATCACAATCAACATAAGCTGGTTATTCACAGACAATCAAGATAAGCTGGGTATCACAGACAATCAACATAAGCTGGTTATTCACAGAAAATCAAGATAAGCTGGGTATTACAGACAATCAAGATAAACTGGGTATCACAGACAATCAAGATAAACTGGGTATCACAAGCAATCAAGATAAACTGGGTATCACAGACAATCAAGATAAACTGGGTATCACAGGCAATCAAGATAAACTGGGTATCACAGACAATCAAGGTAAGCTGGGTATCGCAGACAATCAAGGTAAGCTAAGAAATAACATACAGTAAAGATAAGCTGGGTGTTACAGACAATCAAGATAAGCTGGGTAATCACAGACAATCAAGAGAAGCTAAGGACCAAAGACAATGAAGATAAGCTGGGCATCACAGACAATCAACATAGGCTGAGTGTCATAGAAGATCAAGATAAACTGGATATCACAGACAATCAAGATAAGCTGGGTATCACAGGCAATCAAGATAAACTGGGTATCACAGACAAGCAAGATAAATTGATAAATTGGGAACAAAGACAATCAAGATAAACTGGGTATCACAGACAGTCATGATAAGCTGGGTATCACGGACAATCAAGATAAGCTGGGTATCACAGACAATCAAGATAAGCAGTGTATCACAGACAATCAAGATAAGCTGGGTATCACAAGCAATCAAGATAAACTGGGTATCACAGACAATCAAGATAAGCTGGGTATCACAGACAATCAATATAAGCTGGGTATCACAGACAATCAAGATAAGCAGTGTGTCACAGACAATCAAGATAAGCTGGGTATCACAGACAAGCAAGATAAGCTAGGGATCAAAGACAATCAAGAAAAGCTGGGTATCACAGACCATCAAAATAAGCTGGAAATCACAGACAATCAAGCTTGTAAGCTGGGTATCACAGACAATCAAGATAAGCTGGGTATCAAACTATGAAGATAAATTGGGTATCACAAATAATCAACATAAACTGGCTATCACGGACGATATCATCTGATTGTTTGTTAGAATTGAAGTTAGGGGATACCTCGTCCAAGACTTATACCAAACATAGATATGTAATAAATGTCATCAAAGTGTTTACAATTGTGATGAAACATAGTTAAATCAATTAATTAATACAAAAAAAGATACGATTTGTTTTATCTACAGTTTTAAATAATATCAGCTTTAGTTTCATACTCAGTTGAAGATAAAGATACAAAGGCAGATAAAAATCAAATCCCATTCTCCTTTTGAAACACATATCTAATGCTTATATATGCTTTTTCTGTCTTAATAGCAATTTTTGATGATAATGAAATCTTACAGCACTTTCAAGATGCTGGTGAAATGGATCCCACAGCTCGTACCCAGGACATCAGCAAAATCGACCTCTGCAAAGACAGAGTTGTACAAGTGTACTCTACCTTCTGCTTCAAGAAACTGTGTAAGGATTGTCGGGTACTCGTCTCTGCCTGTGAGAAGCGTTCTCGGAAGTTATTATCCCATTTTGCGTATCCTTAGTGTCTAACGCACAATGAAGAGAACTGCGTATTTCCATACTAAGTGAAGAGTCCACCTCTGTAGTCTGATCATTTCCTGTATCTGTTTATTCTTCACTATGTTGACAGTTTTTGTATCAGGTTCCGTATAAACTAGATATAAACTAGATCTCCACTCTTTGTTACCTCTATGTCACACGCACAAGTCCATGTTTCGGTTTGGATTGGCTTCAGTAATTTGCCTTGTAAGTTGTAGAGTTCCATGGTTTTGTTATCTCGATCGCGAGATGTCCACATTTCTTCTGGTGCATTTTTAGCTCTACTGGTCAGTGTCCGTTGTCCGTCTGTCTGTAAACAATTTTTCAAAATGCTACTCCTCTTAAAGTTTTGGTCTGAATTTAATATAACTTGCCACACAAGTAAACTACACTAATATACATAAAATAGTGCATCAGTTTTTGATTTCGATGAATGGTGATGCCATGGTTACATGTACTAAAAATAAAATTTCTGTGAAATTTCTTTAAAACGCTACTCCTCCTACAGTTTTGGTCTGAATTTCATATAACGTGGCACACAAGTAGACTACACTAAGATACATAGAATAGTGCATCGGTTTTTGATTTTGATGAACGATGTTGCCATGGTAACTAAAAATAGAATTTTCTGTGAAATTACTTTAAAACGCTACTCCTTCTACAGTTTTGGTCTGATTTCAATATAACTTGAACACAATTAGACTACACTACATATAATATACATAAAATAGTGCATCGGATTTTGATTTCCATGAACGGTGATGTCATGGTTACTAAAAATAGAATTTTCTGTGAAGTTCCTTTAAAACGCTACTCCTCCTACAGTTTTGGTCTGAATTTCATATAACTTGGCACACAAGTAGACTAAATTAAGACACACGGAATAAGGCATCGGTTTTTGATTTCGATGAACGGTGTTGCCATGGTAACTAAAAATAGAATTTTCTGTGAAATTACTTTAAAACGCTACTCCTCCGACAGTTTTGGTCCGATTTCAATATACCTTGGCGCACAGTTAGACTACACTACTTGTAATATACATAAAATAGTGCATCGGATTTTGATTTCGATGAACGGTGATGTCATGGTTAATAAAAATAGAATTTTCTGTGAAGTTCCTTTAAAACGCTATTCCTCCGACAGTCTTGGTACGATTTCAATGGTAACTAAAAATAGAATTTTCCGTGAAATTACTTCAAAACGCTACTCCTCCGACAGTTTTGGTCTATTTCAATATAACTTGGCACACAGTTAGACTACACTACATGTAATATACATAAAAATAGTGCATCGGTTTTTGATTTCGATGAACGGTGATGTCATGGTTAATAAAAATTGTTAACTTTTTGTGAAGTTCCTTTAAAACGCTATTCCTCTTACAGTTTTGGTCTGATGGCAATGGGGTCTTTTCTCATCCTTTGTTACAAGTACAAACCAGTAGAGCTACAGTCTCGACAGAGACTTCTGGTTTGTCTAGCCATGATCCTTTAGGCTTCTTAACGAGGCCCGATCTAGTTAAAAATTACGAAAACGGAATGATAAAAAAATTTAATTTTTGAAAATATTCTTGTATGTTTTATGCTTAGAAAAATTAGAATGAAATTTTGTTACCTTACCTTTATTGTAGTGAAATGGGGGTACTGTCAAGATATGGACAATTTTTCGTGTTTTTATACAAAATTACATGCTAAAACTCTTCAATTAACAAAGAAATTTACAAATTAAAAAAATATACATGCTGAAATTCTTTGTTTATCACATATATCTTGCAATTTTAATTCTTCTTATAAAAAATGAAAAGAAAATTGGAGGTAGACTTTATTGCAGTGAAAAGGGGGCATGTCAAAACACAAAATTTGGATTTATTCTATACAGCTACGTATTTTATAGATCGTAGTGGGTTTACATAACTCCAACAAACGATTGCAATACTGTATTTGTTTCTAAAAAATAAATAATTCTTACATTATGTAATAATTTTCTCGCCATGTTTCATTTTTCTCTTAACACGCGACGTTGTTTTACGTGGAAAAAGGGGGTAGAGGGAGGAAGGGGGGGGATTGCGATTTTTTAGTAGATATAATGATGTAATATATAGAAAAAAAAGAAATATTTCGGGGATTCAATTTAAATGATTTATGGACTTATTTTATGATTACTGAAGATAATGCATGCATATCTTAAGTCCGCAATAAAAAGAGTGTATATAAACACTTCAACATATTCAAAGAAAAAGACTAAAATCGTTTACTTTTAGTTGCAGTGTTTGTTTTTTTAACTCACAAATTGAAATAAAACAAGATAAAATGAATGAATCTGCACCAAAAAACTGATCCCTGAAAATTGATTAGGTTCCAAAGTTGTTTATTAATTTAAATATTAAAAAAAAATAATAGAAATACCAGCTTTCAATGTATAGTCTATAGAGCTACCATGTAAGCAAGATCAGCGAAACATTTTATCGCAATTTGATGTCATTTTAATTGTGACGTTATTGTGTTCAATTGTGACGGCAGTCAAGGGTATTGTGACGTGCCTGAGTCGACGCTGCGTTAAAACGTATGCGCAGATCAAGTAGATCGGGCCTCGTTAAAACATGTCTGTCATGTTTATCGGAATTAATACATTTTGGGCATACTGGAGTATTGCAATCGTCGCAATGCATCTCACAGTTCTCTTCATTGTGCGTTAAACACTGAAGATACGCATAGCATTCAATTTGAAATTTTCATATTAAAAGTAACCCTGATGCCTATATTAAATTTGATGTCATTTTAAAGATTCAAAAAATTACTGTTTTCTGAGAGACT
This sequence comes from Saccostrea cuccullata, assembly GCF_032062105.1. NCBI lineage: Eukaryota > Metazoa > Mollusca > Bivalvia > Ostreida > Ostreidae > Saccostrea > Saccostrea cuccullata. The sequence continues at coordinate 7,774 of NW_026938451.1, forward strand.
GTGAGCAATCTGGATGTACTTCCTTGTCAAACATAAAAAAACTCCCATACTCATGACTGGTTTTCTAAAAAGTTCATTAAAAAAAATTGTTTTTCATCTTCACTCTAAAAAAAGTTTTACTTGTTGTTTTTAAAATAAGATAATAGATTAAGAAAAACTAGTAATTATTAGTAAGCCATTTAGTCAGAATAGCAAGTAAATGACTAAGGATGAATTCATTTACTTATAAAATGATTTACTACGTATCAATACTCAATAGGAATTCTATTACTAAATGAACCACTCATTTTTAGTAAATTATTATTACCTAATTTAGGGATACATATGCGATCTATTTACTAGATTTTATGAATTATTACTAAGTAAATGTAATTCAGAAATTAATTAAATTCTAGAATATTATTATTTAAGAGAATGCTAAGTAAATGAAATACTTATCATATTTACTAAAATAGACATTATTTACAAGAGAAACTGCAAGGTATCGATCCTCTGATAAAGGAGATAAATGTAAATATGAAAGTACAATATGTATGACTAATCACAGTTTTCTTGATCATAGTGTCTAATTGAGCTTTCTGAGTAGTCAATTAGATCAATTCTACATGGGATGGTAACAATACCTTCTATATTTCATTTGCCAATTTCTCTGTAATTGTTTTATTATATTTAACAATAAAACAATCAATTCCAACATCAAAAGCCTTATAAATTGAATAAGTTGTCTCTTTTTAAGGACCATTTTAAAAATTGTTTAAAGTTTCAAGTACTGAATACAGCATTTTAATTAGTATGACTTTTTTTTTACATGAAGGTATATTTAGGAGGAAGATAACTCCTCCTCACAGACAATTAACATGGAAGCCAAAATTATATATTACATTTCAAGAATTCAATCCTGATTGTAATTAGACTACCATTTTAAAGTAATTATTTGTATTACAACTGCTCGGAATATTCTCCTTGATTCAGTAAATAAATTATTGTTTTAAGTAAATCAATTAAATACAATGTAAACAAGATGTGTTTGTGAAACACTGATGCCCCCCGTATGGCAACATAGCAAAGGTTAAAGTTTTCTTATGTGCAAATTCAATATATTGGTATTTCTTGATATCTCAAAGGTCAAGGTCAAATGGTCAATGTTATTGGTATCTAATGAAAGGTCCTGCCACAAAAAATACATACATGTATATGAAATATGAAAGCACTAGCCCCAATTACCCTTCAGAAGTTATGGGCCAGGCTACCAATTTTGAAATGTAGATCAAACTCCAAGGCCAAGGACAAAGGGTCAGATTTGGTGGTACCCAAAGAAATGTCTTGTCACAAGGATGAAATTTGTAAAGTATGAATGCACTAACCCTAACCCTTTTAAAGTTAAAGTCAATATTTGCTTTTTAAAAGTGGGTCAAACTCCAGGGTCAATGTCAAAGGGTCAAAGTTCTTGGTATCCAATGACTGGTCTTCTCACAGAAATTATATCTATGTAAGTATGAAAGCCCTATCCTTATCGTTCAAAAGTAAATGCCAAGGTTAAAGTTTTTTCACAAGGATTGAAATCTCCAAGGCCAAAGTCAAATGGTCAAGTTAATTGGTATCCAATGAAAGGTCTTTCAACAAAGAATATATATGTGAAGTAGTAATGTCCTGGTATTTACTGTTAAAAAGATATGGCTAAAGGAAAAGTTTGGAATTTGTAAAAGTGGGTCAAACTCCAAGGTCAAGGTCAAAAGTTCAAATTTGGCGATACTCAAAGAAAGAATCTTGTCAAAAGAAATGGATATGTGAATTATACAAGTCATAGCTCCGCTAAATCAAAAGTTATGGGCAAGGTTAAATTTTTTGCGGAAAACAGACAAACAGAGAGACAGACAGTCGGACACGACAAAAACTGTATACCCCCGAAACTTTGTTTACGGGGGCAAAAAATATTAGTTTTATAGTGAATAGTGGTAAAATCTATAGAAGTAAATGTTATTACTTATATACACAAATTTAATTAAACATAAATTACCAAGTAAAACTTTTTAGTGTTTAAGTAAAACAATTCTTTAAAATACAAAAATCAAGTAAAAAATTTGAATTTAGTAATTGACATATATCAGTATATTTTAGTAATTGATTTAAAATTTTAAGTAAATGCTTAGTAATTATCTTTTACTTATTTTTGTTATTTCAAGTAAAAAACCAGAAGTCTCTTTCGAGACTGAAGCTCTACTGGTTTATACTTATAGCAAATGAAGAGAAAAGTTCTTAAGCAGTTGGGAATTGAAACTTTACCACAGCAATAAAAAGAATAGGCCTAATGATCCTTGATTAAGTCCCTTTATGTTCTTAGTGTACTCTACTTGCATGCCACATTAAATTATAATAATAATCAAGTTAACTGTATTTGGAGACGCATTTTGAGAGTATTTATCGAAATAAAACCAAACTGTAGGAGGAATAGCATTTTGAAAGAATTTCACAGAAATTTCTATTTTTAGTTACCACGGCAACACCGTTCATCGAAATCAAAAACCGATACACAGAATTATGTATCTTAGTGTAGTCTACTTGTGGGCCAAGTTATATTGAAATCAGACCAAAACTGTAGGAGGAGTAGCATTTTGAAAGAATCTCACAGGAATTTCTATTTTTAGTAACCACGGCAACACCGTTCATCGAAATCAAAAACCGATACATAGAATTATGTATCTTAGTGTAGTCTACTTGTGTGCCAAGTTATATTGAAATCAGACCAAAACTGTAGGAGGAGTAGCATTTTGAAAGAATTTCACAGAAATTTCTATTTTTAGTAACCACGGCAACACTGTTCATCGAAATCAAAAACCGATACACAGAATTATGTATCTTAGTGTAGTCTACTTATGTGCCAAGTTATACTGAAATCAGACCAAAACTGTAGGAGGAGTAGCATTTTGAAAAATTGTTTACAGACGGACAGACAGACAGACAGACGGACGGACGACGGACGCATTACTATCGCATAAGCTCTTCTGGTCTCTGACCAGTAGAGCTAATGACTAAGTAAACTTTTTTAAGAGTGTTGTTTACCTACAAATTATGCCCCGAAACATTTTTTGACCAAACTAAAATTGTAAAGAATCGTTAGAGGAATTCATTTCTCATATTTGATAAATATGTAGGCATCTTCCATTAACTAGACCTTGATCTTAAAGATTGCTAATACAAAGAAATACACGTCTAATTTATTTCCGCTTGCATAAGGACATTTATCACGAAAGTGGAGCCATTCATCAGTGACGGGTCTGTGTACCTATTGCATTTTATTTTATTATTCTACGATATTTTCTTCCGTACTTAAACACAATAATAGAATTAAAAAGTTCATAAACAGATGAATGTGTTAGCCAGTTAAATTTTATAATACATCAGTTTCCTGTTCTTTGTCATAGATGATGATGTCTTTGTTTGGAATATTTGATTCTCGGTACATTTCGTATGAGGTAAGCTTTGATACGTACGTTCTGTATAAACACTTAATATATTTGAATAAGTAAAATAAAAAACAAACATTCTTAGTTCTCTTTATCCATTAGTGATATTTTCAATAGGTATATTTTGTATTTACAAGATTTATGCATGAAAAGAAATAAAAATTTTAGTTTTGAAACTTCTATTTAGCTATTTATTTCTTTATAGTTTTTGCAATATGTGTTGGTTTCTACTTTCTACTGTGTTTAATTGTTTGGTATTGACAATTAAACTATTTGTTGACATGTTTTTATTTGTTTATGGATAAATGCCCATTGAATTCCAACCTTGCGTTTTAATTTGTGTTAAACACAGCACCGCCATATCAGGTAACCATTTTTGAATACTTTATGAACAAAATGTCTTTAAATTCATATGACGTTTCATTTCACATCAAGGGAAAGGGACTGGTCCCTTAAATTATAGGCTTAGATCCAGAGGGGCTTAAAGTCTTTAGTCTATAACTCTTTATTGATCAGAAAGGTCTAAAGCAAAAGCATTCCTTTTAAACAATGTACAGAGGTATATTTCAAAATAATGATCATCCTTTGCTTAAAATGTTATTTTAGGGGCCAAAAAACTAACTCTTTGACACTTTTTATCTCTAGAAGAGGGAGTAATTTAAGATATAGTCTTGAACAAAAGTTGATCAAAATTGATGTTTTTTTTACCTGTGCAAACTTTCAATTTTTGCTAAACGCTCACATTAAAAAAAAATCTGAAAAGTTGTTAAACAAAACAAATGACCTTTCATTTCACATCAAGAAAAAGAGACTTAGACCCTTACAATAGGGCTCAGAAGGGCAAAAAGTCTTAAGTTTTGTCTCATAATGGCCGAAACTTTGCTATGCATTACTGAAACAAGAGTGCAAAAGTAACATATGAGAAAAGATTTTGTAAATCTTGCGTTATTTAGAGGTTATTAAGGGATTATAAGGGAGCACATTATATCCCGAAAGGGGAACATTTTTCAGCATCATTAATATTTTCACTAATATCTTTGTCAAAATCACATCTCATCCTATCAGCAAATCGGACGGAAGACCTTGTTGCTCGCAACAATCTCATTATCATTTTAAAATAAAGGGTTTTATATGAGCAAATGTAACAAAAAGAATTATCTTTACTGTCTAATCTGAGATTCAATTTTCAGAGCAGTGTGTTTTAGAGACATACCATCCATTAATGGACGTGCTTGGATTCAACACCCAGTGTAAAGTACGGCAATGTTCTCGATGTAAAGATGGCACAGAATACTACTGTAACACGTGTAAAAGTGATCTGTGTCTACAGTGTAAAGAGAGACATGTTATTGATCTAGAAACCATATACCATGATGTTGTGATTTACCGCGAGAAATATGATTACATCCCAATTCAAGAGATCTGTGTGAAGCATTCCGACAAAATATACAAAAAATACTGTAAAACGTGCGATATTCCTGTATGTTTCCAGTGTAAAGAACACAGAAAACACAAAACATTTGATATTAAAAGGGCATATAAAACACACCGAAAACAATATAAAGAAATCGTTCATAGTATCAGAGGCGATACACTTTATAACAGCTGTTTTCTTCTTGCAGAAATCAAAGCCGATTTGAAAACTTTTCAGAAGAAAATTATAAATTTTTATTCCAATGTTTCAACAAAAGCTCAGAAATTAAAAGACCTCATAGATATTAAGATTGTTACTGATAAAATCAAATTGAGAGGTTATATAATGGATAGATTTCAAAAACAGAGTAGAAAAATAAAAAGACACATTGCAGACATTCAGAACTTTGAATATAGATCTGAACAGTCATCAAACAGATCGGTAAAATTTCTCTCAATACTGAAAAATTCCAGAATTCACAAAATAAAAGACACACCTAAACTTAAACGTCATATCATGCTGTCACTGAAGGAGGAAATCTTCATGAAGGATGTGATAAGGTTGCTGAGTGAAATCCAAACCAAAGAGTCAGGAAAAAGACAAGCTAGAAATGAATGTATGCTAAAACTTATGCCTGTGCCTAAATTACTCAAATGGATCGAGACAGAAGTTAGTGAAGTTACACATATTTCCTGTATGTCATCAGACCGCGTCTGGATCAGCGATGTGATGGAAATCAAGATGTTCCTGACAAACATTGCAGGAGAAAAACTACGTCATATAACAGATATGGTTTATACTTTTGGAACTGTTGGATATCATGCAGTAACCTCTACCTGTGATCTTATTTATGTCGACGCTGATGGTAACATTATTAAACTATCCAAAAATTACAGAAAAAACACATTGATAAAGAATACTGAATCAAGAAAACCATCTTGCTTATATATCTCACGCTTAACAGGAGATCTGCTGGTTGGCATTTGGGATATAAGAAAGGCAGGCATTGTAAACCGTTACAACAGCAAAGGAAAACACATACAGACCATACAAAACAAATTATATTATCAACCAGTCTACATCACAGAAAACCGCAATGGCGATATTATTGTGTCTGATTGGGATCGTAAGGCTGTAGTGGTGACAGAGCGTGGAGGAAAACATCGTTTCTCCTACACAGGACGTTCTTCATCATCATTACCGTCAGGAATCATGCCATGTGGAATATGTACAGACGTGTTTTCACAAATCCTCGTGTGTGATGCAAACACCCGTACAATACATGTATTAGACAAGGATGGTAACCAACTGTCGCAAATATGGACAAAACAACAAGTGAAATACTTTCCACATAGCCTGAGTTATGATGAGAAAACTCACCGATTGTGGATTGGATTCAGCAACAACAGAGTGTGTTTATTCAGATATATAAACCGACAAGACATTTCCATACGTAATTGTGATCCCCACTAAATAAATAAATAAATAAATAAATACACAGTGTATACATGGTATGTGTATACATAGATTCATTAGAATAAAAATATCAGATACAAACAGACATGGAGCTTTTTACAGGTCATTATTTTTAAATACACCATATAGGTGCCAATATTTACCAATATAAGTTCATTTTCTCCTTTATCATATATAGCTAAAACATCTCCCATTCAGTGATATATTATAATTATTTCAACTAAATAACTCAAATTTATAAGAAATTAATTCGGTATCATCAAATTTGACCATGACCTTGGAGTTTGACCCACGTTTACATGGAAATTTTAAACTTTTTACTATAACTGTATCTCCGTACAGTTAATACCAGAACATTTATAATTCACATAATAATGTATTCTTTGTAGAGAGACCCTTCATTGGATACCAACAATTTTGATCCTTTGACCTTGACCATGTAGATTTTTGTACTTGCAAAAAAATCTTTAACCTTGGCTATAACTTTTGAACAGTAATGGATAAGGCTTTCATACTTCATATAGGTAATACTTGTGAGAAGACCTTTTATTTGATATCAAAAACTTTGACCCCTTGACCTATGAGTTTGACCTACTTTAAAAAAAAAGCAAACATTGACCATAGCTTTTAAAGGGTTACGACTACATGTACTTTACATATTTAATCCTTGTGACAAGTCCTTTCATTTGTGATCTATACTTTTAAAAGATTAACCTTGGCCATAACTTCTGAATGGTTAGGGTTAGGGCTTCATACTCTACATAAGTATTCATGTGGAAAGAGCTTTCATTGGATACTAATTACCCTGACCTTTTGACCTTGACCTTGGAGATTGGCCTACTTCCAAATTTCACAACTGTTTTCCAGTGAGAATATCCTACTTCTTACCAATTAATTAAATTTGCATTTAACAAAAGTTTAATCTTTGCTATGTTTCCATAAGGGGCATCAGTGTTTCACATGCACATCTTATTATACTAAATTTGGACTTTAATCTGTGAAATTCCTTCAAATTATTCCGTTTTACTATGTTCTTATATTGAATTAACTGCTTTTTTCCAAGCTACAGGGCTCATGTGAGCGATGTGGCCCATTGCACTCAGTTTTCATAAGTACGGAAATCTCCAACGGCATGGTCAAAAGTGTTGGTATCCATAAAAGGTTTTGACACAAAGAATACATATGTGAAATATAAAAACCCTAGTATCCACCAATCAAAAGTTATGGCCGAAGCTAAAATTAGGAATTTTTGTGTAAAAGTGGGTAAAACTCCAAGTTCAAATTTGGTTGTACCCAAAAAAGGTCTTGTCACTAGGAACACACATGTGAAATACGAAAGTCATAGCTCCACTAAAGCAAAAGTATGAGCAAGGTTAAAGTTTTTGTGACGGACAGACTGACAGACGAATGAGATTGAATGTCCCCTCTCTTTGGCGAAAGCAGGGGATAATAAACATAAGTTGGGTATCACAGACAATCAAGCTAAGTTAAAAATCACAGAATTGTGTTCTTCTGTTCTGATAAGAGCCCTTTGATAAGGGCAACGAATGTTCGCAAGTTAAAATACGAATTAAATTCTGATTTTGTACATGTAACTGTGTAAAACAGACAAGTGCCTGTAAATCAAAGTACTGAAAGCACTCATGGGAATTGAACATGGTGTAAAACAACATCTTTGATCGGGAGGGTAAGTAAGTAAACCATATTATTATTTCAAATGCAGAAAACTGTTTCAGAATTTTTGAGTAACAACAGTCTTGAGAAAGATTTTCAGAGACATTGAATAGCAAAAAAATGCATGGGCCATAATGCTTAAATTGCCTGCCTACATTAATCTTTTTTTTTTATTCCCCCTGCTTGAAAAGCGGAAATGTATTTATTAAACAGGATTTCTGTCCATCTGTTTGATACGCTTTAGGTATACCCATCTCTTATCCGCAACTCCTCTTACACCACTGAACGAAATTTCATAGAATCTTTATTACATATTGCCGTTGTGCACCTTGTGTTACTTTTTCATCCTACACATATTTTGGGTTTCCCATTGCAAAACATGGACACTGCCATTTTATTCAAATTGAATGCCATGAAAATATCCAATTTTCTACATTATTGTGCTGAAACCGTAAAGTATAGGAAGAAGAATTCTGAAATTGATTATATGACATCATAATAGATCTAGCACCATAAAATCAATATAAAATTATTTATTAGATCTTGACTTTGTCTCAAAACAATAAAACAAAAATTAACAGAAATAAAAATTTTATTTTCTGATTTCAGATCAAGTGGTGGCCAGTTGGGATTTGATTTTCTCCACGCCCTGTTTGAGTTTATCTGCGGGGATCAGCAGTACAGTCCTGAGGGCCTCAAACTGATCCTCGGAGTCCCAGGTCCCCGTAACTACTGTGTCTCTGTCTGCCTGGACCGAATACTGGAACTTAGCCTCACTCACCTACACATAACAGTATAAAGACAAGTTTATATCTATCAATGTCACTACCGTGTGTCTGTCTGCCTGGACCGAATACTGGAACTTAGCCTCACTCACCTACACATAACAGTATAAAGACAAGTTTATATCTATCAATGTCAATTTTTCAGAGTTTCTGTTTTTTTTTTTTTTTTTTTAGATTTTTTTTAAATTTGCCAAAAAGTCACCTATAACACTCCTTTTTAATTTCAAATTCAATGAAACTATTATTGTAATTTTTCAAATGCAATTAGTTTAATCAATTTAGATACAGGCAACTACACAACTTCATTCCATATTTTTAAAAACAGGTTTGGCGCAAGAAATGTATTCCGCAAACGTGCAAACGACTTTTCCAGATTTATTGGGCATCTCCAAACTCTTTAAAATTTCAATTGTTTCAAATCCCCGCTGATTTAAGCTGTGCTTAACATGCTTTTTGATTAGAAATATCCAGTAGTATCTAACTATTACTAATAGAGAACGATTTGTTTATTTATTCTGAATTAAAATGGCACATAAAAAGGGCCCATTAAGTAATACTCAAGTGCACTTGTCCTTTAATTTTAAACACATAATTTAACTTAAGTACAGCTATTTATAAGAACCAGGCAGAAATGAAAATAAGTGATTCATGATAGTCATAGATTTTTAAAAAACTATCATATTTACATTAAGATACATCAAACTAATTACTTAATCACAGTTATAAATGGATTTCATGCATAGCTGATTAAAAAATGAATTCAATATATACTGAAACAGTCAACAATATCCATTGAAAGGTGTCTGTACGTGTAGGTGATTTTTTAAAAAGGCCCGCACTCTCCTTGAATATGAATTATAAAATATTGAACATCTAGTATCAAAAAGTAAAAAATAATTAAAAAACCCATGGGTTATTCTAATTACGAATAGATATTGAGATTTTAAATTTTGTAAAAACATGAAATTCTAGTTATCTCCCTTGGCACTCTTTAGTAAAAGGAGTTGGAAAGAGTGTATTTAACTCTTCAGTTTAGAAGGTGAGGATTAAGAAATGTGTGTAATTTCATCTTCATTTTGGAAGTTTTGCCAGTTTTCATACATCCAAGGTGCATGTAAGTCTAAAATTTTTATTAGAAATATATATAACCCTAGGATAAAAAAAAAATAACTGCCTGCAATTTGCTTAATTTTATCTGACAAAAACAAAATTTTATTTCCTAAACATGCTAAATGAGAACAGAGTTTGAGTGTTTTGAAAAAGCTAACTTGTTTAACAATAACATAAAAATTACTTAAATTCAGTTAATTTTGGGGGAAAACATTTAATTTTGTACTGGAATTTGAACACTAGCTCGCTGCTGGGGATTACAGTATGATGAGTATCTCTCCTTTCCGTCGATACTCCGTTAGTACTGCAATATACACAGTCGACTGGAAGAAGTCCTCGACCTAAACATACATGAAGTCATAGCAAGAAGCAGTGAAAGCCACACGCAGAGATTGGATGGAGCATAATTTTTTCTATGCATCGGCGCCTCTATGGATGTCATATTTAGATCAGGTATTTAATACATAACACAGACTAATGTATAAACAAAGACCCTATTGACTATTTTTTTTTTCAAATTAAAAAAGGGGAAAGTCAAGAAAAATTGATAATAAACATACAAGCTGACTGCTAGTAAAAGTTTCCAGTCCTGCTTATAAAAATCTACCAGCTTGAGAAAATAATTGTCTTTCGTAAAATTGATTTTTGAAAGTAGAGGTACTGTGAGCAATGAGTATATGATACCCCCCCCCCCCCCGCCTCCCATATGAATATAATATGTGTCCATGTTTTGCTGTATGAAAGTATTATATTAATAATGCCATACTTTCATACAATACCATTATTTTTTTTGCCTAATTTTAATTAATGAAAACTTTAAACAAGTCCAGCTGGGCATCGATATGTGCAAATTGGTAAGCCCACAGCAAAATTTGTGCGTATCAGGGTGATCAGGCGCACTGTTATTTAAAACACTGTTTTTGGAATGGCCAATGGGTCCTTCTTAAAATCATGAATATTTAATTAAGCCCTGAAAGAAGCCAATTAAATGTTGTGGCAAAACTATAATTACTATTTCTCTTATTCATTTAATCAAAATGTAAAATTGTGCCCTTTCAAACTCTATATTTCCAAACTTTTATATGTATGATATTCTTTAAATGCATTTCCTTTTATTTGAATTATAAATAAGGGTGAGGAGTCCTATAAAATTTAATTGACAAGCAAAAAAACCAATAAAATACTGTTATGGTTTTATCAGTTGAGACGGGGGGAGGGGGTGTTAACCTCCCCGAAAAATTTGAATAAAGACATAAAACCCTATCCAAATGGGGGGGGGGGCTTCCCAAATATTCCTACAAGCAAATATATACACACATAGAAAGGGAGATATTTATAAATATAAGAGCTCATACAATATGCATGGGTTTCTGCCAATGTTTCATTTAATTTAGGTTTGAAACTTAAAAAATAAAATTTGATCCTACAAAACTATAACTCTTTTTCAATTTATAACTAATAGTATGAATTCATGATGATATCACTAGTACATGAGGGAGGGGGGAAGGTAAATAAATATTTAATTATCAATAATTCAAAAGCTAAATTGTTATATAAATGTATGCATTCTCTTGTCATATGATGAATTTCATGATTTGTTATCATTTCAGATGCAATCTGAGCCTTGTTCTGAATTTCAAAATCCCCTTTGACAACACCTGCACAGCTGAAGTAATGTAAACTTAAAAATTGAGGACCAAACTCACCGAGAAAAGATTATCAATTCAACTAATGTTAGTGTTATATATACTTTATATTATTTATGTATCATTAGCTAATTCATTATTTTGTGTTGACAACTTGCAGTTTTTTTTTTTTTATTAAGAACATTCCTTTTTGTTTAGAAATCAAGGACCTTCTGACTAAGGGCTGAATTTTAGTGAACACTGCCATTCAGAGACTTTGAAACAGGTATTTCTTCTGCTTTTTATTCTCTGAAGTTTTTAGCTCACCTGAGTCGAAGACTCAAGTGATCTTTTCTGATCAAAGTTTGTCTTTTGTCTGTCATTGTCATTCTTCAAGGGGAGAGAATTACAAAAATACATGTATTAGCATTACTGATATCTTCTCAAGAATCAATGGCCCAGGTAATATGAAACTTACGTGGAATCATTGTCGGGTAGTGTTGATTCAAATTTTTCAAAAGCATGAACCCCAGTTGTAGGATGGGGCCATTAGGATGATCAAAGTTTAACATAGGAATATATCAAAAAAAAAATATTTTAAAATCTTCTTTTTGGATACAGCAAGCCTTGATTGGTAATATTTATATGAAAGCATTTTCAGGTGGTGTAGATTCAAGTTTGATCAAATCATGACCCTTGGGATAGGATGGGACCACAAAGGCCAATCTAAGTTTAACATAAGAATATAGAGAAATAAATCCTTTAAAAATATTCTTCTATAGAACAGAAAAGCCAGTAAGTTATTATAATATACATATGGAAGCATTTTCTTGTAGTGTAGATTTGTTCAAATTATGACCCCCCCCCCCCCGTATAGGGTGGGGCCACAATAAAAGTTCTAACTTGTAGGGAAAAACTCAGTTAGTCAAAAATAAATACCCTGTAAGCATCCTTAGTGTAGATTCAGTTATGTTCAATCATACCCCTCCCCCTCTCTCTCTCCCTTACAGGGAGAGGTCAGGACCAAATATGCTTTTAAGCTTTTCAATACAAAGCTGATTTTTGATTTTTATCCAAACCAGGTGAGTGATGTGGCCCTGGGTCTCTTGTTAAATCATTTGTCTACACATATATGTACAGTGCACCTCGGTTATAAATAACAAACTAGGACCTGTAAAAGTACTTCGCTATATCGATAATTAGTTATATCCATATTTGTAATTTTTAATATTTATATAGTTGGGGATCCAAGAGGAATTTATATCTGTGAATTCACAATATCTGTGTTTGTACTAAACAAGTTTTACTGCAGTTACATGTATGTGGAAGCCAAATATGAGTAAAAGATGTATTATTGTAAATGTAACACTGTATCAACTTCTTTATTTTGTTCAATCCATACAAATGTTTCTTTGAATATTGGAACCTAAAATCAGTAGAAAGTTAGAAAGTAAAATTTATAAAATGCAGCATATATAAACAGAATTTTTGTTGTTGAAAAAAAAACCCTTTTAAGATGAGCAAGGGTGTAATAGTCATACTAATATTTAGAATCAAATAACAGCTAACTACTTGAGGCAAGGATAGGCTGAGGGTTAAAAAAGGGGTAACATTACTTGAAAATTTAGAGAAGAATTGTAGAGCTGAGGTTTTTCTCAAGAACCACAGGGCCAATTTTTACCAAACCTGGCAGGGCTTAGACCCTTCACAAGGGGTGATAATCAAGAAAAGAGAAAAATGTCGAGCCACTGGGTCAGAAAAGCTGAAACTTATATTAAAGCATCCAGGGATTAAGTGTAGATTCTAAATTGTTTAAATCATGTCCTCCTCCCCCTAAGAAAAGGCCTAAACCACAAAAGGTATTACAAGTAGGAAAATCTGGTGTAGAACAGAATGGCCAGTTACTCTGGTGAGTGTTATGGACCATGGTCTTCTTGTATTCATGATCATGATCATAGAGAAAACGAACCTTAGCTACTCTCTTCCTTCAACAGCAACAAGAAAAAATTGCTTTATGGAATGCCTATTTTCATTAACAAATTTCAAATTTTGAATTATATTTTTCCAGATTGATGAATCAACTACATGCATTATGACAGAGGATTTAGCTGGAGCACCTATTTAGCAGCCAGGACACATAGATGTACCTGTACAGTTGATACAGATAATCTCAATGGCACATTTCTAAATGATGGCCAAAAAAATCTAATAAAGACACTGTCAGTTCTAAATGATGGCCAAAAAAAATCTAATAAAGACACTGTCAGTTTAAAACTCTTTGAAAAGAAAAAGAAATCCAGACCAGAAACAAAGGATATTGATTTTTAAGCTCCTCCAAATCTAAAAGGGGTTTTATTGAAACCAAGACTAGGATACACCCAAGGATGTTGAATATTACACCCCTTCTACATAAAATTTTGAATTTTAGTTTGCCTATCTAGTCAAGAACATGGATTTTTTTTTACTTTTGATACACTTTATAATGTTATATTGACATTTTTTTTTCAAGATTTCTTTACTGTAAACTAATATATTTCAGCAAAATGTACATTTACAGATGATTTTTCAAAATTGCTTTGAATACAATTGAAATATTTAGATCATGTCTCATAAATGGTTAATCACAGTTACCACAGAAACCAAATATTTGTTTTAAAAAAGTTATAGGTTCAAAAAAAATGTTGTGTTTTTCATTATCTTAGCTAATGGCCACTCATGCATTTTTCTTCATATAAGGGAATGTCATTGGCTAAAGTGTATAGGCAAATACTATATTTTAAGAGATGTCGTCATGGTAACCAGATACAAATCACAAAAGCATATTTAAAAAAATATATATATTTTCATGCATTTACAATAAACTGTGAAAATAATACATGTATATTAGTCGATAATTATTTTGTATTTTATGGAGATTTTGTGAAGACAATTTACTTAAAAAAGCATTTCCAGAATAATTTGTTACCATGGTTACAAAAATTTATGAGATATCCACTGGTTTTATCTAATATTTGCAAGGTTTAGGAGAACATTTTCTATCTTACATTATCAATTTTTTCTGTGCTTGTGGTATTTTTTCCACAACATACTCTGAAAATGATGTATTTTGGTAATTTCTTGAAAAATGAATGTTTGTGATATTCTGTTGCCATGGTTACAGAATATTTTTGAAAAAACCATGGGTTTTGTTTTGTTTTATTAGAATTAAGAATGTGGTCTTTCTATCCCATGCTTTCAGTTTTCTTTAACATGTGGGATTTTTTCTAAATATGCTCTTAAAAATGGGTATTTTTGTGAAAAATGAATTTTTGTGACATTTTGTTGCTATGGTAACAGAATATTATATAAAAAGCCATGGGTTTAATTTAATTTCATTGAAATTAATAAAGTTCTCTTTCTATTCCTCATTATCAGATTTCCTTAACATGTAGCAGTTTTTCTTACTATGCTCCTAAAAACAATTATTGTGAAAAATTGAAAAATGAATTTTTGTGACATTTCGATGCCATGGTTACAGAATATCTTTTAAAAACCCATGGGTTTAATTTAATTTTATTGAAATTAAGATAGTGCTCTTTCTATTCCACATTATCAGATTTCCTGAAAATGTGGCATTTTTTTCTTACTATGCTCCTAAAAACAGTTATTATTGTGAAAAATTGAAAAATGAATTTTTGTGACATTTCGTTGCCATGGTAACAGAATATTTTTTAAAAACTCATGGGTTTTATTTAATTTTATTGAAATTAAGAAAGTGCTCTTTCTATTCCACATTATCAGATTTCCTTAACACGTGGCATTTTTTCTCACTATGCTCCTAAAAACAGTTATTATTGTGAAAAATTGAAAAATGAATTTTTGTGACATTTCGTTGCCATGGTAACAGAATATATTTGTTTTATTAGAATTAAGAATGTGGTCTTTCTATCCCATGCTTTCAGTTTTCTTTAACATGTGGGATTTTTTCTAAATATGCTCTTAAAAATGGGTATTTTTGTGAAAAATGAATTTTTGTGACATTTTGTTGCTATGGTAACAGAATATTATATAAAAAGCCATGGGTTTAATTTAATTTCATTGAAATTAATAAAGTTCTCTTTCTATTCCTCATTATCAGATTTCCTTAACATGTAGCAGTTTTTCTTACTATGCTCCTAAAAACAATTATTGTGAAAAATTGAAAAATGAATTTTTGTGACATTTCGATGCCATGGTTACAGAATATCTTTTAAAAACCCATGGGTTTAATTTAATTTTATTGAAATTAAGATAGTGCTCTTTCTATTCCACATTATCAGATTTCCTGAAAATGTGGCATTTTTTCTTACTATGCTCCTAAAAACAGTTATTATTGTGAAAATTTGAAAAATGAATTTTTGTGACATTTCGTTGCCATGGTAACAGAATATTTTTTAAAAACTCATGGGTTTTATTTAATTTTATTGAAATTAAGAAAGTGCTCTTTCTATTCCACATTATCAGATTTCCTTAACACGTGGCATTTTTTCTCACTAAAAACAGTTATTATTGTGAAAAATTGAAAAATGAATTTTTGTGACATTTCGTTGCCATGGTAACAGAATATATTTTAAAAACCCGTGGGTTTTATTTAATTTTATTGAAATTAATAAAGTGCTCTTTCTATTCCACATTATCAGATTTCCTTAAAATGTGGTATTTTTTCTTAATATGCTCATAAAAACAGTTATTATTGTGAAAAATTGAAAAATGAATTTTTGTGACATTTCGTTGCCATGGTAACAGAATATTTTTTTAAAACTCATGGGTTTTATTTAATTTTATTGAAATTAAGAAAGTGCTCTTTCTATTCCACATTATCAGATTTCCTTGACATGTGTCATTATTTCTCACTATGCTCCTAAAAACAGTTATTATTGTGAAAAATTGAAAAATGAATTTTTGTGACATTTCGTTGCCATAGTAACAGAATATCTTTTAAAAACCCGTGGGTTTTATTTAATTTTATTGAAATTAATAAAGTGCTCTTTCTATTCCACATTATCAGATTTCCTTAAAATGTGGCATTTTTTCTTACTATGCTCCTAAAAACAATTATTATTGTTAAAAATGAATTTTTGCGACATTCCGTTGCCATGGTAACAGAATATTTTAAAAAAAACCCATGGGTTTTATTTAATTTTATTAAAATTAAGAATTTGCTCTTTTTATCCCATGTTATCAGATTTCTTTAACGTGCGGGCCTTTTTCTTAATATGCTTCTAAAATATATTAGATTTGAAGAAATATTGTGAAAAGTGAATTTTATGAAATGACCTATGTTTAATTGAAATTCAGTACCTTTAATAAATCCTGTGTAATTTTATCCGTATGGTAATCATCTATCATTTTGTATGTACTTCTCAGGAAAAAAAGATTTATTTAAGGTACTATCATCAAAAAAGCTCTGTTCCTGTGTTCAAAAATAGTTAAATTCACATTTTTTTCAATTTTTTGCTTGGTTGCCATGTGCATTTACATGGTGCATTGTTTCCATGGCAACAAAGGCTGGCCAAAAAAATTATGTTGTCCAATGATGTTGCCTTGGTCCATGAAGCAACATATTAAAATTTTGTAAAAATCTGAATTGGTCATGAATCACCCCCTGCCTGGTTCTTACAAATAGCTGTACTTAACTAGCTGCCATGAATACCTATAAACTTAGAATAATGTTTTAAACAGATATAAACATAACTTTTGAAATAATTTCAATAATGCAACAGAGTTTTCATCATAAATTTGAATTCAAATCAATACAAAATTGCAATTTTTTAATCAAATTGTAAATACATAAAATAAAATGCAAAATTTTAGTCAAGTCTGTTCTCAGTTTGTTCTTGGGGCCTGTTGTAATATAAAATTATATTTTTATAAATCAACGGCACTAAATGACTGACCTCCTGTAGATATTCCTCCTCTGCGTTGGTGAAGAACAGGGGACTAGTTTTCTGGCCCTTTTGTCGGTATGTCTTACACAGTAGGATGTAATAGGAAAAGTCATACTTCATCTTCTTATTCTTACACTTCTCAACTTCTTTTCTGTTAAAATTAATTTGATGAAGCACTTAAGAATATAAAAACTTAAAAATTTAAGAAGCATTCACTGACTTGCTTTTTTTTTTTGCAGATGTACAAAAGATTCGCGAGAATAGCTCTGCATCACAAAAATTGCTACAGAGCATACATAAAAACAAATTCCAAGTCATGAACAGGCACATTTTGTTTTCTTGCAAAGTAAATTCTACCCCTTTTCCCAACATGACTTCTTGGAAAACATGGTGAATAGTGTTCATTAAAAATTTTACTTGTCAAACAGCAATGAATACAACCTTCCCTGCATCTTACAAAACATTGTAAAAAAAGACTGTATGTACTTACAGTAATGAGTCAAACATAGGTACAGCTATTTGTGGGGGTATGTTGATGTATCGTTCACTGACCAGCAGACCTATGTGGTGGTCACTGTCATTTAGGACCTTGCTGAACTTCTGATCTCCTCCACACTTCTGACACTGGTCAATCAACATTGACCGCACCTGCTTCACACACTCCATGTCCTAGAAAGCAAGCAATTGTCAAAACCCAGTTATTAGAATGTCAAGAATTGTCAAACAAGTTGATATGGGCACTAAATGTTTCTTTGACATTATCATGATTATATCTGGGGTAAAAAAAACCCACTAAATATAGAGCTCACAAATAATTCTCAAGCAAAATGCACATTTAAATGGTTTCTAGTATTTTTATGAATAAAATTTGAAACATGTGCACAGGAACTAATTTTTTTACCAACATGCATATGATTAATATTTATTAAGCTTGGATTTTCTCTCTATAATTATTTTAAGGATTCACTGTCTTTTTTGTTGGTTATGCTAGGGCATCATCGATTTGGAAACATGGGATGAATTGCATTTTGTCCTCTGACCTATTTATCAATGATGTTGACCTCTGACCTATTTATAAGTGATATTGACCTTTGACATATTTATCAATGACATTGACCCCAGACCTTTTTGTCTGTGATGTTGATGACTGAAGTAACTGCTAAGACTGGGTCATCTTCTGCCATTTCATCTTCATCATCATCTTCTTCAGGTACATAGGATTGCTGTGTAATTGAAAATTAGAAAGATTCAAAAATTCTAAAATTGAAAGAAATGTACCTGTAGAATTTATAAAAGCAACAGGTATTGCCTTGTACAAAAGAATGTTCCACTGAAACTAAAGCTTGTATGAATACAAACAAACTACCTTATATTTGAATTTAATTGTTTCTAGTTATATATAGCAACTCTTCCGAGATTCATGTTTAAATGCATTGATAAAACTCTGTTTATAGGTAGCAGCTAGGTTTCAAAATTGGTGGCATCAAGAAATTATACGTATCACTGTCTACGTAGAACAGTTACTTCGTAGCATGATCTGAGAAATAAATATTGTTTAATAATCGCAAGATCCTCTTTTCTGTAAATGGTAAAAAAAACTTATAGGATATCTTTTTGGCTCTTAAATAATACATTTATGAAAGATTTTACATTAGATTACCTTGACCACACTTCCAACTTGTCCCTGTGATATAATGATGTCTGCCATGTCTGACAAGTTGATGTTGGCTTTCAAAAACAGCTAAAATTAAAAACATGCTCTTTATTTTTGTAACATGTTCACATACTTTTAAAAATTCAGATCAAATTTTATTTTTCTTTACAAATGCCAATCTTTTAAGAATGTCAACTTCATTTCATGGGGGTGTCTGGTAGATTTGGAAGAATTTTAATAACTTTATGGGTATGTTGTTGGAAGTCCTGATTTAATATATTTGCATTACCACCTTCATGTGAGCTGATCATTATTCTAAATGTACCTGCTGTAGAAGGGTCCTGATGCCATGGAAATCACTGCCCTCAGGAACTCGGGCCTCAAAGTCAACCTGTATCTCCTGAAAAATGGACATAGAATTACATTTATACAGAGTCTGTCAGTGAGACATAAGTCATTTTATCTTTACCTTATGACAAAGCTTTTATTTTAAATAGTGCAATAAATTAAAGAAAAGGCAAATAAAGTATAAGTCAACTTCTTAATTGTATTCAGATATTTTGTGTGTGTTTTAATTAAGTTCTAAAAAGCATTATTAACAGGATCGACGGTCATGAAAAAGAATGTGTGCTTCAATAAGGCCATAATAAAAATATTCCTAGATTCTCATCCCCACCCACCCCTATTTTATACCCCTGCCTCAATTTTTTTTATTTCTGTTTTTCTTTGTCTTAATTCTGATCAGGATAGGTATTCATCTACCATTCTACTTTTGTTTTAAATCTCGTGAAAGTTGACATGATTTTGACAGCTAAAAATATAGTAATTGCTGTAATACATGCGTATATATCTTAAAAAAGGGTCATTGGTTGAAAAGGATCGGTAATGATGTGAAGTAAGAGATAATTGAACCTTTACTATGACTTTTGTTCGGGTATTGTAGATAATATTACACTGATTGCCCAGGTCAAGAATAAATCTGCAGAACTGAAAAAATAAAAAATTAAAAATATAAAATAAAGCGGCCTACCCGCCTCGATTTTTAAAAAAATTTGGATGAGAATCTAGCTATTTATTTATTATGGCCTAACAAAGGTTCATTTGAAAATCCTTTAAAATTTAATTTTTTTTTTTTTTAATTAACCATCGATGCAAAATAAATCAGACCTTGGGACATCATTGCTTCATGTAAATGCAATTAAAACTGCATGAGCTATCTACCATATTATGTGGTAGCGAAACCTGGTAAGTGGTAAATATCAACAGTATTGAACAGATTGGGACCACTCGCCCAAATGGGATATAATAGGCTGTTTGGGATAGAATATCCCAAATGGGATATAAATTTACAGTGCAAAAAATGAAAATTTTTATTTCGGATTTAAATATCATAAATCTGCATCAGGACACTTATAAAGAAATAACTTTTGGTTGACAAGTTTTTTCTGTAGGGCCATTGTTTAGGAGATTGATCAGGGTTCGAAATTAACTCATGTCCGAAAGTCCGAGACTAGTAAAAATTGTGTCGGACTAGCATATATTGTAAGGTACTAGTCCGTACGGACTAGTGCAAATCCGGATATAAGTCTTGAATTGGTTCACATTTTGTTAATTTTATTTCCAAGTCTCTTAGATGTTTGAAAATAAATGAGAAACGCAACTGCAATAAAGTGTTTTCTACATTGTGATCAATAGACAAAGACGTGACCATGTGGAGATTTCTAAAAGTTAAAAACCCTCTTTCTTTCACCACATGCTTCCAACTGATGTGTGGACACATATTTCATTGAATTAATTGATAAAATTTTAAGATTTGTATTATTCTTTTTACATACTATAGGGCGGACTAGTGGAATAATTTGCGGACTAGTGGAAGCTAGAAGTCACTAGTCCGTGCGGTCTAGTGCTAAAAAAGTTAATTTCGAACCCTGTTGATCCCTCAGAAGTTCCTCAACCAATTGGGGATCAATCTTACAAACTATAGGATTGTATAAAAACTTGCTTACCAAAAGCTATTCAGATTTAGGTGCCCTGATGCGGATTTAAGATATTTAAATCCAAAATAAAAAAAAATTATTTTTTGCACTGTAAATTTATAGCCCATTTGGGATATTCTATCCCAAACGGACTATTATATCCCATTTGGGCGAGTGGTCCCAACCTGTTGAAGATTTTCTTGCAATTGGTTCTGTATTTACACATGTTTAACTTTTTAAAATATATGATTACATAGGACCAAATGTCTTGTGTGTTACAAAAAAAATGGAATAGACTGTTTTAAAATAATCAACATAAAAAATTAGAGGAAATTCAAGTTACACATGTGTCTTGCACAATACGCGGAAACTGTTGTGTTTACCTCGTTCACTTCCATTTCAGTCTCGCCGTCCATGTCTTCCCCGTCACTTGGATCCGACATTTGTTCAGCTGTATCTAATTCTCCAACTCTTTTCTTTTTAGTTGCCATTTCTTTTTATTTCTTGACAAACTGAAAATCTGAGTGCTTTTCCAGAAAAAAAATAACAGGAAGCAGTCTAGTGTATGTTTCTCGAGCCCGACTTTAATTTCCGGAATACCGAGCTTCCTTCGTCTTGCGTTGGTATATCGCTTCATATTTCTTTTTCCTCATAATAGATACACATTTTTACCAATAACATAACATCTAAAATAAAAATAAAGGACAAGATAGGATAAGACCCCTTTTTGGCCCCTTGGTCTTTTGTTTGCATTATGAAAAAATCATACTGTCTCTAAAAAAAAACTATTTCCTGTTGTCATCCCTGCTAAAAAATGAGTATTTGTGATCAGGTATGGGATACAAAGAGGTCACAGAAAGGACAAAAGATATCATGTTTATTTCCGAAAATTCTCATTTTCCTGTAAATTTATATCGATTTCGCGACGCAGTATAAGTGCATCACCTGTATTTATTCTTTTAGTACGATAAATTATTTCTTATTTATAACATATAGTGTATACTACTTTTCATAGAAATCATATACATTTATAAATATAACATACACACATAATTATATATTACAAATTTATTTATGAAGCATACTTGTATATTTTTTAAACACATATATTCATTATTTTAATGTATTCCCATATAATAATAATAATTCTTATTTCGATTGCTATCTAAATTTTGAAGGATATTCATAGATTTATGATCTAATAAAAGAAGACACATAAGAAATACTCCATTAAAAATGCTTTACATAAAAAATATATAATGGATAAACGTACATGTATGTGTATGTGGATTCTGGATATATTAATTAAGTATCATGAGTATGTACAGTGATAAAATGATACCAAGGATCAGAAAAATAATTTTAAATGTGCTCCAGATGCCTAATTTTGTGAGACACAAGAATATATCATTTACTATACACCACATTACATGTAGCGTTATAGGCATACAACTGACCTGCAGTGATTTTCGGAAGTATAAACTATGTAGAGTCCTAATGGGCAACATCGCTCACGAAGCACATTTACTTTAAAAAGCAGTTATCACTTTATAGTACATGTACATATTAAAGAGTTTCTATATATAACTTATTTATCCCATTTGATATTTTACTATTTTTTTACTTGAGAGAGAGAGAGAGAGAGAGAGAGAGAGAGAGTTTTGTCGAAAATATTTGATTTAAAAAGTACTGATTGTATAAGATTTTTGTGTGTGTGTGTACTGGTTAAAAAGCAGAAATGCAAGGGTGTGTGATCACCTGAACACATTTTATGAGGGTTGATCCAAAAGTAATGTCACAACTTCGATTAAATCGCTATCCGTCGACGTAAAACAACAAAATTATAAATGATGAAACCTACATTTATTTCAAATCAGACCTGAAAATTTCAATTCAACATTATACTTCTCAAAATATCGGATTATATACAACGTGCGCTTAAGGTATAGTCGCCGCAGTTAAATAACGTCATATGACGGATACGCACCGTCATACATTTAAACGCTTCCCTTCGTTTCATTAAAAATATTTGAGATTTGATATCCACGAACACGTACGTTCACAAATTTCACTTTCTTACCCTTAGTGCACAATGCGACATGTAAAAAAGATTCTGTGAAAGTTTCATTAAATTTCATTCAGGGTATGAGAGGAGTTGCAGATAAGAGATGGGTACCCCAAAGCGTAACAGACGGACGGACGTACAGACGGACGGACGGACGGAATTAACGATTACTATATACCCTCCCACTTTTCAAGCGGAAGGTATAACAATTACTCCCTTGTCTTTTAAAGTATTTTGCGTTTAGGCGCTTTTAAAAGATGCTTTTTAAGTGTTTGTCTTTTTATACTAAAAAAAAAGTACACTTTAATTTGTGATGTTCGGTATAGACGCGGCGACACCCCCTATCTTATATGTTTTAAACATTTATAAAATAAATTCACACTGATAGAATTACCTAGTTAAACTACTTTTAAGGTAGTAATTGTATGGACAGTGATAAGTTTAATAACTCTATTTACTAGCTAAGATAGTGAAAAGTGGAGTAGTGGTCGTAAAGATACTTAAATACCTAGTGAAAGTTACTTATGAATGCTTAGATTTACTAATGTTTTCTAGTAAATCTACCCAATAATTAGTAAAACTACTTTTAACATGCATTCTCTGTAAGCACCAAAAAATTTACTATAGGGCTTGGAAACGACATATCTCCGATTTTGATGAAATTTGCACCACAGGTGCACTTTGGAACAAAACCAGCAAATATGGTGTTAAAAGTTTCCCACGTGCACCCGGTTGCCATGGAGACGGATCCATTGAATTTGGCCATTTTCGGCCATTTTTGACCAAACAAAAACATGAAAATTGAGGAAATATGAATGCATTTTTATCTTTATGTAGTGAACTCAAATATAAATCTTTGTATCATAAATAAACATCAACTGTTAAAGAATACAGGGCATATAACCAATTATTCCAGAATTGATCCCACTCTTAGAAAACGCTTCTGCAAAATAGCATAGTTTCTCAAAATGTGAAAAATGGAAAATTTGGCATTTTTTGAGAAATTTAAGGTCAAATAAAAAAAATTGTCTACGGAAATTTTTCAAATCATATACGTGTCGTCAAACGTCAGCATTAGTAGTGTCCCCTCATGAAAAAATTGGAGTGGGATCTCAATGCTATTTTTAGTAACATGTATCTAAAAATAGACATATTTCAGAAAAATCCAAAAAATGAAATTTGGGCAGAGTTTAAGATGCCATTGCTAAGTAATTATGAAATATACTGTAAAAGTCAAAATGCTAATGTCAGAGACTGGACACCAATAACTTCCATGCACATTATTTTCAGGGATTTCCGTTTTCTATTTATAGCTTCAAATGCCTAAATATAGACATGTATCATAAAATGCTGAAAAATGTCAATTTTCCATCATTTTGAAGCTCCACTGAATCTTAAATAATAAAAATATGGATCTCTCCAATATTTCATCAATAAGAGGACCTGTCAGGCTCTCATCTCTATAAATAGTACAAATGTCTAAAAATAGACACATACGAAATTAGCTGTTTAATATTGATTTTCCACTAATTCTCAAATTAGAGATGGGAAATGTACGGACTAACTGTCATTAACTATAACTGATATTATGTGACTGACAAGAACAAAAGAACATTCAATGGAATGCAGCATGATAAGCAGAGGTCTCCATTTCTATTTATAGTAACATATGTTTAAAGATAGAGGTAATGCAAAATATCGGGAAAATGTCATTTTTTGTATATTTTTTAAAATTTTGGATGAATAATTGCTGACCATCTGTTTTTAACTGCTACTGGCATATGGTGACCAACAAGCAAAAGAAAGCCTTATATCAAATACAAAATGAGCAGCAGAGGTTTCCATTTCTATTTATAGTAACACATGTTTAAAAATAGACGTACTGCAAAATATCAGTAAAATGTAGTTTTTTTTCTACTTTTTTCTCACATTTTGGATGAACAATTGCAGACTATATATTTTCAACTGCTATTGGCAAATAATGACAAACTAGTAAAAGAAAGCATATATGAAATACAAAATGAAAAACAGAGGTTTCCATTTCTATTTATAGTAACATGAGTTTAAAAATAGAGATGTGATGCAATATATCGGGAAAATGTCATTTTTTGTACTTTTTTCTAAATTTTTGGATGAATAATTGCTCACAATATGTTTTTTTTTACTGCTATTGGCATATAGTGACAAACAAGTAAAAGAAAGAATTATATCAAATACAGAATAAGAAGCAGAGGTTTCCATTTCTATTTATAGTAACATGTGTTTAAAAATAGACATACTGTAAACTATCGGGAAAATGTCATTTTTGTACTTTTTTTTCTAAAATTTTGGATGAAAAATTGCTGACTATCTCTTTTTAACTGCTATTGGCATATGGTGACCAACAAGTAAAAGAAAGCTTTATATCAAATACAGAATAAGAAGCAGAGGTTTCCATTTCTATTTATAGTAACATGAGTTTAAAAATAGACATACTGTAAACTATCGGGAAAATGTTTTTTTTTTCTACTTTTTTTCTCACATTTTGGATGAGCAATTGTAGACAATATGTTTTTTTACTGCTATTGGCATATAGTGACCAACAAGTAAAAGAAATCAAATATGAAATACAGAATGAGAAGCAGAGGTTTCTATTTCTATTTATAGTAACATATGTTTGAAAATAGACATGCTGCAAATTGTAGACTTTCGCACTTTTTTCAAACATCAGGGATGGTCAACGTGCAGACAAACGGCTTTTATTTGTTATTGACAGAATGTGACTAACGAGTATGAAAAAGCTTTAGCTAAAGTGTATAAGAATACTGTTTAAGGGTATTTTTACATTTCTGCCTATAGTAACACATATTTATAAATAATCTGGAAAATTCTCATTCGTTTTTCTCAAATTGGGGAAGGAAATTTGCAGTCAAACTTTCATTAGCTGTAACTGACATGGCTAATTGTATTCGGCGCGCCAGCGCGTCCACCTCATTCCAATACATGTATCACAAAAGTATGTTCTCCCTGCATTAAAACACTCACATGACAGAGATTTTCTTTATAAATTAAGCATTATCTTTAAATTCAGGTCGACAGCCCGAGTCCGATTGAATTTTTTTGGTTAGGTGGATCCAGAAAATTTTCCCTAGCAGGCAGTGGTTCAAATTACTATGTCTGTTTAAACTAAAACTGTCCAAACTGGACTAAATACCCCCGCTGGGTATTTCAGAGGTGCTAAATCATGAATATTTAATGGACCTACGAGAAGAGAGAAACATTTTTAATGCAAATGTAATTGCTCATAATATTTTCATAAATGAAACGAAGGTGCATCCGAATAAAAAAAAACAGACTAAATATACAGACCAGACACGAATTATGAACATTTTCTGTCAGTGACCTTGACCTAGCATTAATGACCTTGGATCAAACTCATGAGAGAAAATCCGGTAATAAGCAATGTTTGTGTGAAGTGGTAGATTCAGGTTTAGCCATAAAAAAGATATGGACTAGACACAAATACAATGTAATAAAAATTTTTCTTCAAGTGACCTTTTTCTTCCCCAAATGACTTTGCGTCAAATTTTTCTTCAGTGACCTTGAACTTCCCAAAATGACCTTGGTTCAAGGTCATGACACACCCTTAAGTCATGGGCAGTCTTTGTGTGAAATGAGAATATACCAAGTTTATCCATAAGAAAGATATGTACTGGACAGGAATTATGAAATTTTTTCAGTGACCTTGAACTTCACTTAATGACCTTGGCTTAAAGTCATGACACAATCTTAGGTCATGGACAATCTTTGTGTGAAATAAGAACATACCAAGTCTATCCATAAAAAAGATATGGATTTTATATATATATATTTATTTTACGTATAAACATACATGTAGGTGTTGGAACCGCGGAGTGGGGGGTGGGGATGGGGGGTTGGGGGTTCAAAGATAGACATCATATAGTTAATAAATATTGGGGAGTAGATTTACGCCCCCCACCCCCCAGCAGGCATATTGCAGTGTAGTCGAATAAGGGTAAGTGGTAGTTTGAAAGAAAAAAATGGTACTGAAAGAAGTTCGATCCCCCTCCCATGAAATAGGATTTCATGTTTGGACCCCTTCTTCACTTTTAATATGCTTTCGACACGAATCTAACAAATTAAACATTCACCAGTATTTTGTTATGACCCTAGATGATTGATTGATTGTATACTGTTTAACGTCCCTTTCCAGAATATTTCACTGATATGGAGACGTCACCATTGCCAGTGAAGGGCTGCACATTTAGGCCTTTGCTTGGCACTTACAGCCTTTGAGCAGGGAGGGATCTTTATTGTACCACACCTGCTGTGACACGGGGCATCAGTTTATACGGTCTAATCCGAAAGACCGCCCCATTTAGTCGCCTTTTACGACAAGCAAAGGGGTACTGAGGACCTATTATAACCCAGATCCCCGCGGGATGCCTAGAATTTTATCTCCTTTTTAAAGACTTGAATTTCGTGGCAATAAGCTGTCATACTTTGGTATCTGTGTTTGAAAAAGATTCCTTGTAACGTTTTAAAATACTACTACTACTACTAAAAATTAACTTGTCTTTATGAGAGGATCGGGAGTAACTTTAGTTACAGAAATGGCTTTGCTATAAATAGGCGTTTAAACAAACTAATATTGGTCAGAAATATAAATTATTAGCTTAGTGAAAAATCGAACAGAGAAAAGGTATTATTCCTTCATGCAAGGATACTTTGCGGCAAGTTAAATTGAAATTAACCCTTACAGAAAAAACTAATAGAAACTTATAAGTGTTTTATAATCCACTTATTAGTAACTTACAAGTCACTTATAAATTTTGAAATTTACTTATAAGTGTACTATAAGTCAAAGTAAGTATAAGTGAGGAATGGATTTCGTTAATACTTCACTTATAAGTAAAGATGAGGTACATATCAGTGGATATTTCACTTATAAGTGAAGATCAGTATGGTATGAGCGAAGTATAAGTGTGGACTTAGAATTTTTACCCTATACTAGACTTCTCTCAAGGAGCACTATGGGTATTCAAGGTAGCCAATCAGAAAGTTTGTCTCTGCACAGATCAGCAACAAGAATTTGAAACCAAGTTTGTGTCTGTGAAAGGATGTTGGAGATTTTAGATTTATTTTGAGTATACCTTCACATCAGGTACAACAAGTAGGTTCTATTTACATCATCTCTCTATTTTAACTTCCTTTGCATGAAATTTTGAATCAATTGACTCAGTTGCTTTCAGATTTCATAAATTTGAAGAAGCCTCAAGGTCATTAAATCTTGTTGCCTTTTTGTTCAACATTCTTGTTTGTAAACTGAATTAATATGTTAAGCTTGCATCATCAAAGAAATTTCATATGAAATTGATTTTTTTCCATACAATTTTTACTTGATTATTTCATCTAATGTACAGATTCATGTTTATATTTAAAAAATAGCTTTGAACATATCATGCAACCCCTGCATGGTTGGAAGTTCTGTTCTAAATTAAGATCTTACAGGTAGTGTTGTACTTCACTTATAAGTCACTTATAGTCACTTATAAGTGACTAATACTTGATAAAGTATGAAGGGTTAATGCTTGACTTATAAGTCACTTATAGTCACTTATAAGTGACTATACTGTATAAAGCATAAATGGTTAATACTGGCTTATAAGTCACTTATAGGTAAAGTAGCTCATTTGCATATAAAATCCTTATGAGTAACTTATAAGTCACGTATAAGTTAAATGTATCAGTGAAGTGTAAGTCCAGAATAAACAACTTATAGGGTAAAAGAATAAATCACTTATAAGTCACTTATCAGAAATTTCTGTAAGGGAACCCAGTGGTTCTTGATAAGAAGATGAAAATATAAAAAGTTTACAATGAGAACGACAACGACTGACAAGGCACAAATGATTATAAAAGCTCACTTGAGCCTTTAAAACTTGTTACTATAAATAGAAATGGAAACCCACCTTATAATGTATTTCGGTTACTGCTCTCTTGTACGTGTCGGTTACAGCTAATGAAAAATTGACTGCAATTTTTTATCCCTAATTTGAGAAAATAGAATGATTTTACATTTTCTTGATTAATTGCTGAATGTCTATTTATAACTATACGTTAGTATAGGTACTGGTAGAAATGGAAAAATACCCTTACACATTATTCTTATACATTTTTGCTAACGCTTATTCATACTCGTTAGTCACCTTCCGTCAATAACAAATATCAGCCGTTTGTCTGCACATTGTCCATTCCTGATGTTAGGAAAAATGCAAAAGTCTATATTTTCTCGAGAATTTGCAAACATGTGTTATTGTCTCTTTTCAAACATGTGTTACTATAAACAGAAATGCTTCTCATTCTGTATTTCATTTTTGCTTTCTTTTATATGTTGGTCGCCATATGCCAAGAGCATTTAAAAACATATAGTCTGCAATTGTTCATCCAAAATGTGAGTAAAAAGTACAAAAAACTACATTTTTCTGATATTTTGCAGTACGTCTATTTTTAAACTCATGTTACTATAAATAGAAATAGAAACCACTGCTTCTCATTCTGTATTTGATATACCCCCTGTAATGCTTTCTTTTACTTGTTGGTTACTATATGCCAATAGCAGGTAAAACAAACAGTCAGCAATTATTCATCCAAAAATTTAGAAAAAAGTACAAAAAAATGACATTTTCCCGATATATTGCATCACATCTCTATTTTTAAACTCATGTTACTATAAATAGAAATGGAAACTGTTGATGTATTATGATCGGGCTCGGGATGCTTGTATTTGTTGTTACGTTTAGACGCCATACTTGAATAAACGTGTTCATCTAAGAAGTCATGTTTCATTAATGATTAGCCCTGATAGGCATGTCAACATGGTGGCAGCGGTGCAAACTTGTTGTTAGTGTTACCGGTCGTCCCCGAAAGTGATGCTCCGTGGACTATTGTAAGTTTATAGTGAGAAACTTTGAATTTATTTTTCAACACGTGCTTCGAACAACCGCCATATTGGATCCAGACTCCATTCTCAGTAGCCTGAAATTTTTATTCGGAATGGGTGAACAAGAACAAGCCGCAGGACCTGTACAGGTGTACAATTGTCCGTTCAGATTACCTCCTCAACTTGATTTATCCTCTGGAAATGTATCCGAGAACTACAAAAAGTGGAAAAGACAAGTTGAAGTTTACATGTCTGCGTCAGGAGGAATCGACAAAAGTAAAGAGGTACAAGTAGCAATTATTTTGAGTTGTGGTGGACCTCACGTAGTCGAGATATATGACCAGTTTCAGTGGGAAGACGAATCTCATAAGAATGACCCTGCCAAGTTATATGAGAAGCTACAGGCCTATTGTAATCCTCGTTCCAACGAAGTGTTAGAGTCTCACAGATTCTGGAAGTTACCTTATCAGGAACCCTTTGACAAATTTCTTACAGAATTAAGAACACGTGCAGCATCGTGTAATTTCCAGGAACAGGAGAGGATGATGCGTGACAAGATTGTATTTACAGCTACTGGTAAGCTACAAGAACTACTGTTACGAGAAGACAAATTGACTTTGAACAGAGCAATTCAGATATGTAGGGCTTTTGAACAGTCAAACATACATGTGAAAGAGCTGCGAGAAAACATCACTTCATCTAACAACAGTCAGGGGCATAACTTAAACAAGTTATTTTTAAAATAACTCAAATGAGTTATTTTACATTATTTCATTCACACAATTTTTTTTTTGAAAAATAACTTAAATAAGTTATTTTTATATCCTGCTCGGACATTCATTTCATGAAAATTTTGTGTTTCCTGCCAATTTGCATTGCATTTTGGGATTCCATTATGTAATACTAGATGGAGTTCACCGACTCCAATGGAGAATTGGTGAGGAGGTGGAGATAAACAGCATTTACACCTTATTTTGTGGTTTTATCCACATGGTGTATATGTCCAATTTTTATCATTAAATTAAAAAAATTCCCAACTTTTCCCAAGACTTTGGACACTTTTCCTGCATTGAGCAAGGTTTAGATTTAGTCAAACATTTGTTTTTGTCTTGGTGCACGAGCAAAATCCTTAGGTGCACGGGGTGTGAAGTTAGGGAGGAATGGCATAAAATAACTTAAACAAGTTATTATTTTATTGAGGCTATTTTGGAAAAATAACGTGTTTGAGTTATTAAGGTTGGGAATAAGTAGGTCATAGCAAAGAGAAGTAACTCACTGAGACAAAAAAATAACTCATTTGAGTTATTTTTGAAAATAACTTGTTTAAGTTATGCCCCTGACTGAACAAAGTGAATAAACTATCTACAAACAAACGACAGAAAAACTTCACAAAGCAGAAAGTGACACACAAACAGAAAAGTGATTCACAGCCTTCGAGCAAGGAGAAGAAAGAGTTTGATTCCTGTGGTTATAAACATGAACATGGCAAATCAAATTGTCCAGCATGGGGCAAAAGATGTGACAAGTGCAACGGGAGAAATCATTTTAAGTCCAAATGTAAGAAAATACATGCTGTTGGTGAAGATAGTGAAGACAGTCCAGAGTTAGAAGACAGTTGGCTCCTTGCGTTGAAAAGCAAAGACAAACAGAGCAAAGATATCACTGCGATAATGAATGTAAATGATTGTGACGTACGTTTTCAGTTGGACAGTGCAGCTGACGTAAATACCATTTGTCAGAAATATGTGAAGAAGGAACAGTGTCGTCCGTCAAACATTCGTCTTAACATGTGGAACAACACTCATATGAAACCCCTCGGTGAAGCCGATCTTGATGTAATCAATGTGCGTTCCAACGTCGTCCAGAAACTTAGATTTGTGGTAGTGCAAAACAATCTTACCTGTCTACTTGGCAAGGATGCAATTCAAGACATGGGACTTGTGACAGTGAACAGTGAGAAGTTCATATCTAAAATTGGATTAGAACAGCCTCTTGGTGACTTGGGCATAGCAACTCTGAAAGTTGACCCCAGTATTCAACCCAAAGTACTTCCATGCAGGAAAATACCGATTGCTATCCAGGACTCAGTTAAGCAGGAAATCGACAGACTTGTTGATCGAGGTGTTTTGATACCAATTACAGAA
Organism: Saccostrea cuccullata; assembly: GCF_032062105.1. NCBI lineage: Eukaryota > Metazoa > Mollusca > Bivalvia > Ostreida > Ostreidae > Saccostrea > Saccostrea cuccullata. The sequence continues at coordinate 40,010 of NW_026938451.1, forward strand.
CCAACATTGTGGGTTAGTCAGATGGCCGTGGCTCACAAGTCAGATGGAAAGTTGCGAGTTTGTATAGATCCACAACCTCTTAACACAGCTCTGATACGAGAGTACTACAGATTACCTGTATTAGATGACGTACTTCCAAAGCTAACGAATGCTAAGGTATTTAGCAAACTTGACGTTAAAGAAGCGTTTTGGCACGTTCGCCTTGATGAGGAATCGAGCAAACTTACAACTATGATAACGCCATTCGGGAGATACAGGTGGGCTCGTTTACCTTTTGGATTGAAAGTCTCTAGTGAAATCTTCCAGCGACGGTTAGACGAAGCATTATCAGGACTGGAAGGTGTGTTTAGCATTGTCGATGACATTATTATTGCAGGATGTGGTGACAGTGAAGAAGCAGCAAAACGTGACAATGAACTCAAGATGCAGAAAGTTTTCCAGAGATGTGAAGAGAGACATATTACACTAAACAAGGATAAGGAAGAGTCCGGACTTCGTGAAATTTCATTTCATGGACACACAATTTCTAAAGATGGTGTCAAGGTTGATGAAAGTAAAGTGAAAGCTATCCTTGAAATGCCAGCACCGACTGATGTCTCGGGAATCAAACGCTTATGTGGAATGGTTCAATACATGTCAAAATTCCTACCAGACTTGTCGAAGGTATTGGAACCACTACGACTACTTACCCGTAAAGACCAAAAGTGGAACTGGGACAGCAAATGTGAGTCAGCATTTCAGACTTTGAAGCATAAGTTGACAGAAACTCCAGTTCTGGCTTATTTTGATCCTTCAAAGGATGTTACTGTACAAGTCGACAGCAGCAAAGAAGGAATTGGTGCCGTACTACTCCAAGATGGAAAGCCGGTCGAGTACGCATCAAGAGCTCTTACACAAGCAGAGAGAAAATGGGCTCAGATAGAGAAGGAAGCTTTATCCGTTCTCTATGGACTTGAACGCTTTGATCAGTACACTTATGGAAGGAAAGTTTTTATCCATAATGATCACAAACCATTATCTGCTATATTGCGCAAACCATTAGGACTAGCACCTAAAAGACTGCAAGATATTATGATGCGTTACTTCAGATATGATGTAGAATTCGTATTTGAGAAAGGAGTAAACCTTGTTATAGCGGATACGCTAAGCCGAGCTTTTCTCATGACAACGGAAGGAAGTGTAGATGAGCGTCATAGGATTCTATCTGTCTCGACATTACAAGAAAACGACGTACCAGATGTCAGAATTCAAGAAATTAAGGACATGACTGCTAAAGATTCAGAGATGCAAACATTGGCCGACACCATAGCCAATGGATGGCCTGACAGTAAACAAGATCTTCCAACGAGTGTGCGTCATTACTTTGATTTTCGTGACACTCTAAGTTTAGAAGATGGACTCATCTTGAAAGGTGAAGCAGTCGTCATTCCAAAGACACTTAGATCAGAAATGAAGATGCGATTACACAAAGCACATCTAGGATATGACAGTATGATAAGGAGAGCTCGTGGTGTTATTTTTTGGCCTGGGATGAAATCTGACATAAAACAGATTGCAGATTATTGTGGAATTTGTCAGGAAAGAAAACCGAGAAACTGTAAGGAACCTTTAATTCAGCATTCAACATGTGAATTTCCCTGGCAGAAAATTGGACTAGATTTATTTGAGATACAAGGAAAACACTACATGGTCTCGGTAGACTACTTTTCCAGTTTTTAGCTCACCTGAGCCGAAGGCTCAAGTGAGCTTTTCTGATCACATTTTGTCCGTCGTCCGTCCGTCCGTCTGTCTGTCCGTCTGTCTGTCCGTCTGTCTGTCCGTCTGTAAACTTTTCACATTTTCGACTTCTTCTCAAGAACCACTGGGCCAATTTTGACCAAACTTGGTACAAAGCATCCTTGGGTGAAGGGGAATTTAAATTGTTAAAATGAAGGGGCATATCCCCTCGCAAGGGGAGATAATCAAGAAAAGACAAAAATAGGGTTGGGTCATTAAAAAATCTTCTTCTCAAGAACCACTGGGCCAGAAAAGCTGAAACTTATGTGGAAGCATCCTGGGGTAGTGTAGATTCTAAATTGTTCAAATCATGACCCCCGGGGGAAGGGCGGGGCCACAATGGGGAATCAAAGTTTTATATAGAAATATATAGGAAAAATCTTTGAAAATCTTCTTCTCAAGAACCACTGGGCCAGTAAAGCTGAAACTTATGTGGAAGCATCCTGGGGTAGTGTAGATTCTAAATTGTTCAAATCATGACCCCCGGGGAAAGGGCGGGGCCACAATGGGGTATCAAAGTTTTACATAGAAATATATAGGAAAAATCTTTGAAAATCTTCTTCTCAAGAACCACTGGGCAAGTAAAGCTGAAACTTATGTGGAAGCATCCTGGGGTAGTGTAGATTCTAAATTGTTCAAATCATGACCCCGGGGAAAGAGTGGGGCCACAATGGGTAATCAAAGTTTTATATAGAAATATATAGGAAAAATCTTTGAAAATCTTCTTCTCAAGAACCACTGGGCCAGTAAAGCTGAAACTTATATGGAAGCATCCTGGGGTAGTGTAGATTCTACATTGTTCAAATCATGACCCCCGGGGAAAGGGCGGGGCCACAATGGGGTATCAAAGTTTTACATAGAAATATTTAGGAAAAATCTTTGAAAATCTTCTTCTCAAGAACCACTGGGCCAGAAAAGCTGAAACTTATGTGGAAGCATCCTGGTATAATGTAGATTCTAAATTGTAGGAATCATGACCCCCGGGGGAAGGGCAGGGCCATTATAGGGAATCAAAGTTTTACATAGAATTATATAGGAAAAATCTTTGAAAATCTTCTCAGGAACCACTGGGCCAAAAAAGCTGAAACATATGTGCCCATGGAAGGATCATGGGGTAGTGTAGATTTCAAAATGTCTAAATTATGATCAGTGGGGTAGGGTGAGGATGCATTATGTATAACAAGGGTGAAATCTGGTAAAGAACAGAATGGTCAAAGCTTCTCAGGTGAGCGATGTGGCCCATGGGCCTCTTGTATTGAGGTAGATTACCTAGCAACAACGACAAGCACAAGAGTGATTTCATTGCTTAAGAAACAGTTCTCTAGATTTGGCATACCAAACGTTATAATATCGGATGGTGGACCACAATTTAGATGTCAAGAATTTCAGGATTTTGTGAAGACCTGGAAGATCGATCACAAATTCTCATCTCCGATGCATCAGCAAGCAAACGGAAAGGCTGAATCTGCAGTGAAGATCATCAAAACACTGATGATTAAAGCACAGGAGGATGGAACAGACCCGTATGAAGCGTTACTTGAACAACGTTGTACTCCAAGGCAGGATACCGGTCTAAGTCCAGCACAGATGATGTTCAACAGAGAGATACGTGCTACACTCCCTATGAGATCTCGAGTGAGCAATGATTTTGGAATAGTGAAGTCCAAACTCAGATCCAGACAGATTGCCGTGAAGAAATCTTACGATAAGAGAGCACGAAACTTACCTGAAGTCGATATTGGACAGTCCGTTTATTTCCAACACTGGGAAGGACAAAATTGGAAGCTTGGAAAAGTGATTCAAATTCTTGGACAGAGAACATATGTTATTGCGGACCAACAAGGAGTCGAATATCGAAGGAACCGAATTCATATTAGACCAACTAAAATACAGACACATATTCGTGATCAATCTCCAGTTCGTGATGAACCAATCAGCAAACATGTACTCTGTGAATTTCCAAAACCGTTTAGTGGACCAAACGAGTGTATTTCTAGCAAAGAGATACCGGTGATTACAGACTCGAACGAACAACATTGCGTACCAGACTCGATTTCAGAAACTGTCGTCAGCAAGCCTCACAAGGATACTACGCCAGATACTCGTGCAATGCCAATATCGCGTGAACCGTCATCAAGGATCCGTAGGAAACCAGCATACTTGAAAGACTATGTCCAAAATTAATTGAGATACTGTTTAATTTTATTTGATTATTTTGTCAGAAAGTTAGTTAACGGTTAATGATCATTCATTTTGGAAATGTTCAGTTTAATTGTTTATACAATGTACATCTTTCTTAGAAAGGGGGATGTTGATGTATTATGATCGGGCTCGGGATGCTTGTATTTGTTGTTACGTTTAGACGCCATACTTGAATAAACGTGTTCATCTAAGAAGTCATGTTTCATTAATGATTAGCCCTGATAGGCATGTCAACAGAAACCTGTGCTTTTCATTCTGTACTTCATATATGCTTTCTTTTACTAGTTGGTCATTATTTGCCAATAGCAGTTAAAAACATATAGTTTGCAATTTTTCATCCAAAATGTGAGAAAAAAGTAGAAAAAAAAAATACATTTTTCTGATATTTTGCAGTACGTCTATTTTTAAACATATGTTACTATAAATAGAAATGAAACCTCTGCTGCTCAATTTGTATTTGATGTAAGGCTTTCTTTTACTTGTTGGTCACCATATGCCAGTAGCAGTTAAAAACAGATGGTCAGCAATTATTCATCCAAAATTTTAGAAAAAAATACAAAAAACATTTTCCCGATATTTTGCATTACGTCGATTTTTAAACATATGTAACTATAAATAGAAATGGAGACCTCTGCTTATCATGCTGCATTCCATTGAATGTTCTTTTGTTCTTGTCAGTCACATAATATCAGTTATAGTTAATGACAGTAAGTCGGTAAATTTCCCATCTCTAATTTGAGAATTAGTGGAAATCAACATTAAACAGTTAATTTCGTATGTGTCTATTTTTAGACATTTGTACTATTTATAGAGATGAGAGCCTGTCCTCAATAATTTGTGAGATATTATACTATTCCTCGTTCTTATTGATGAAATATTGGAGAGATCCATATTTTTATTATTTATGATTCAGTGGAGCTTCAAAATGATGGAAAATTGACATTTTTCATCATTTTATGAGACATGTCTATATTTAGACATTTGAAGCTATAAATAGAAAACGGAAACCCCTGAAAATAATATGCATGGTAGTTATTGGTGTCCAGTCTCTGACATTAGCATTTTGACTTTTACAGTATATTTCATAATTACTTAGCAATGGCATCTTAAACTCTGCCCAAATTTCATTTTTTAGATTTTTCTGAAATATTTCTATTTTTAGATACATGTTACTAAAAATAGCATTGAGATCCCACTCCAATTTTTTCCTGAGGGGACACTACTAATGCTGACGTTTGACGACACGTATATTTCCGTAGACAATTTTTTTTATTTGACCTTAAATTTCTCAAAAAATGCCAAATTTTCCATTTTTCACATTTTGAGAAACTATGCTATTTTGCAGAAGCGTTTTCTAAGAGTGGGGTCAATTCTGGAATAATTGGTTATATGCCCTGTATTCTTTAACAGTTGATGTTTTCGTATGATACAAAGATTTATATTTGAGTTCACTACATAAAGATAAAAATGCATTCATATTTCCTCAATTTTCATGTTTTTGTTTGGTCAAAAATGGCCGAAAATGGCCAAATTCAATGGATCCGTCTCCATGGCAACCGGGTGCACGTGGGAAACTTTTAACACCATATTTACTGGTTTTGTACCAAGGTGCACCTGTGGTGCAAATTTCATCAGAATCGGAGATATGTCGTTTCCAAGATTTTTTGGTGCTTACAGAGAATGCATGTTAAGGTAGTGATTGTATGGACAGTAAATTTACTAGTCGTCCCAGTGACTTTCACTAATTATTTTTTTCAGTGCAGTTTAACATTATTGAATGAAAAATTAAAGATTAATTAAATTTGTATTTGTGCATACTTTGGTACATCTTCCCGAGTCAAGAGTTTCTGATCCTCTCCGCTCTACGTTTTTATGGAGCGGAGCGGATCAGAAACTCTTGACTTGGGAAGATGCTTTTGGTATATATAATATTTGATAATTTGGCGCCAAATACAAAGATATGAACACTGTGACATTACTTTTGCATCAACCCTCGTATTATAAAAACGATTATAAAAACTGATTGCACGTCTTCCATTTATTTATGCTATTCATGAAAAATCACTTTTAGGAATCTTTTATAGGCAATTATTAATTCAAAATGCAGCAAGAATGAAATCAACAAATACCGTATTCGTGTTTTCAACATTGAGCAATGCGTTATTAGAAAGAAACCGATAATTTTCCTTTTCAGACTTTAATTAACTTGATGGCGGTCTGATGTCGCGTTTTTCTGCTCATTTCTTGAACGGAAACAACTTCTCCGGGAAACATAAAAGAAAAGAAATGAAAAACAAGTCACAAATCATAAACCTGGAGAGAAAAGAGACCAAATCAATATCGAGAAATACAATCAAAAGGGGGTAAAATCTTGTAAAATAACAAACAAAACTAAAGAAGTTAAGAGGACTGTTGAGCAGATTAAAAGGAAATCATGGACTGTTGGGACATATAGATAGCGACTGACGAATCCCTTTAAAAATTTGTCCTGAATGAGCGAGGCGGGGACCTTGATTTCAGCGGAGGTGCAACACTGTGTGTTTCTTCGCGATACGAAGCTTTAAGCCGCGAACAAAAGATTATTGATATATTACAAGATAACGGTCAGAGGAGCAACTATTTAGGCCTGTATGAACAATACCCGACAATTACGCTATGTCAAATCAAACTGAAATGACAATTGACGCACAAATCTCGCGAGAGGTTGTGTATAATGTCTGGGTGATTTTTCCGGCTGGTGACTGATTTATGAAAATATGACGAGAAAATTTTAGACTCCATTAAAAAATATGGATGAAAAGTGCCGTTCCTTTTATTCTGGAAACAGAGAATTACTTATGTTGTTAAAATTGGAGTAAGTTTTTCATGGAGTCAGAGAAAACGGGCGAGGATAGCGGCACGAAGGAAGCAAGCACCGCGGAGGAAGATGCTGATGTGAAGACTTCCGGCGAACATCATTCCACACCGGAAACCTCTGAGAAGAAAAAGAAGGTCGGGAACTACATCCTTGGAAAGACTCTGGGAGAAGGCTCTTTTGCTAAAGTACGCCAGGGCATCCATTTAATCGCCCATGAAAAGGTAGAAGTAAAAACTGAATTCAATTAATATCCTTTTAACAACAAAAATATTTTGAATGCCACAGAGTTGAAAATTTCAAATATTGTCAGATAGGAATATCAATTTTCCTTTTTTTGCTCCCAAAACTTTATATAGAGCAAAAATTAAATGACTGAATACAGATTGTGGACCTAGTTTTAAAAGTTCTTTGTGAATTCTTGAAGACAAGGCGAAAAAGCAACGTAAATAGGTGATGCATTGTAATGAATTTCTAAATACAGCTGAAATATTGAATGACTTGTCTTAATGTGTCCCATACGTTTGTAACATATACAACTATAATTTAAAAAACCAATATCTGGACTGTGTACGAAAATTTGCTGTTGATGAAAATTAAAAGCCCTATATTAAAATTTAAAAGCTGTTAACAAATTCACAGCTTGTCATTTACACGTAGTTTACCATAAAGTTTCTGGCAATAGTAGTTTTGAAAGTCAAAAAAAGTGCCACTATTATTGCTTTGGTCCTGAATCAAGAAGATGCCAAAGAAAATCCCTGCTAGTCTGGTTTAATATTCTTCAACAAATATACATTTATTAGCAGATTTATTTCTCGGCTGATAAAAGATTTGCATGAATTGTACTTTAACATGGAGCTCTCATAAGTCGTATGACCCTTTTCAGAATATAATACAGAGGAGGGCTATATTCATTTTCACACATGCAGACGAGACTTTCTTTCTTTGTTTGTTTGTTTGTTTGTTTTTTTTTTTTGCTTTTCGTTGTACAGTATATGCAAAACACTGAATATAAAGATTCAAATTCAATATCATTTATCAGCCATCAAAACATACTGCCACACAAACTGACAATTTAAACAATATAATGCTTGGACATTTATTAAGTTGTCCATATAAATGACACTTGAAAGAGTCTTCTTTGCGCATTTCTTTTTCTTTTTTGTAGTTTTCTCTCGGTTAAGGTATTTCATTTTATATTTAGGCACTGAAATACATGCATCAAATACAGTTTTCACGCCGTGATGAATCACAAATTATTACGTAAATATTTTTCATATAAATTTTTATCAAGGTTGTAGATTAACCGAGATATTAATCAACCACAGATGTATAGATGTTTTCATTCAATGACTACCCTGCCCCGATGTCTAGGGCAAGGCTAAACGCAAGTGCATTATAGGAATATTAGTTTAAAGTTCCAGATTATGTTTTTAAATTACCTTTATCTAGTAAGAAAGGCGGTCTTGAGTGGACACTTGTTAGAAGATTCCAGTGGCACAAGTTTATCAGTCATTTTATCAGTATTGGTGATTTAAGTTATGAGAAAATTGATCTTGCATTTTTCAATGTGAAGCCACGATTTGTTGTGACAAACACGAGTTTTTAAAACGAATCCCAAACTTGTGCTGTTTTGATCCAGTGGGATTAAGTTCATGTCTACTTCTAAAATGTTTAACACTGGAGAGTCGATGAATCAATATAGCATCTAACAATGTGTGCATTTTTGTTTTTTTTTTAAAACTTTTTAAACAAGTTTGACTTTGCCCCTTTACATAACATGGTTGTCATTCATAAAATATCCACCTAATTACTTCGTTTTTGGATTTTGAAATTTGTCAGAAGTTGGAATGACCAAAAAAAATCTAATTTTTTTCTTATACATGAAAATTGAATTATTAATTAAGCTCTTCTATACCAAGTTTTTTTTTTAAAGTTAGGACACTGTTTACATGTATTCGACTAGAATCGAATCTTACCTACTTTCAAATAATTTCTAATATGATCATAGATATTTAAAATTGAAAGATGCTTGTCTAAATCAATTTTGAAGTACATGCACATACATATTGTATAAGGAACTCTGCAATTTTCTTGCATTGTTTATTTGAGAAATATTGCTGAATCAAATCTCATGAAATCCGCGATTGGGAGGTTTAATTCTTGTAGGGGGGTCATCGTATTCATGCGCCCAAGTTCTTGATGGCGTCTACATGATAACGAAATGTACAACAATTTGATGTATACAGCAAAGGCCATGATTAATAAGATAGTGTTTAATACCACAAAAAGTTTAAATTGCATAATTTTTATCTATCTAATTAATACCAACCATAAAGCTATAGCGGGACCTATATTTTTCAATTTAACACGTTTATAGATAAACCTTGACATGTCCTTAGTATTTTAAAGAATATACGTACATGTCATGTAATTTTTTTGAATTGCATAGTATTAAATAATGTTGGATTTTTCTTTTTAATTTTGATTTTAATATTGAAGAAAATTTAAAAACAATTCTGATTATTCATAAATATGAATAAAAAGTACGAACATTTTGGCTGCTATAAAGTACTCCTGTTATTTTATGTCACATGTGAAACTTTTTTAAAATCTAAAAAATCAGGATAAGCAAAGCCAGTTAAAGAGAATAAAAATATTCACCAATGGACTTTTCATTCCTGTTTAGAATAAAGTGGGGTTTTTCAACTCCAATCGCTCTTGAATCAATTATAATATTTTCTTTTCATACAGTAGCTTAGGTTTATTTGCCCATTTAACTCACAAATGAACAGGGCCATTTATTAAGTCAGTATTAAAATGTTGACATAGAAGAACGTTTTCTGATTTTTGAGATAAAGAGATTTAAGTTAAATTCATGATCATCGAGACAGATTGACATTTTAAATGGAGAAAATTCTTTACATATAGAAATGTAAAGAGATTCTTTTCAGACATGCCCCTTTTAATAAAGTGCAGTCCCAGTCGGTATCTTTTTTGGGTTTCTCAGTATTCTCTCTCTCTCTCTCTCTCTCTCTCTCTCTCTCTCTCTCTATTTTTTGTCAATTATTTTATTTTATTGTTGTACAAATACATAAAAACATCTCTCTCTCTCTCTGAACAAAGTACAAAAAAACTTGAAAAACTTTTGCTTGATTGACTTGTTGATTAAAACGATTTAGACAATCCTTAAAGAATCATCTTATCATAAGCTTTGCTACACTACTGACTAATAATTAAATATTCTTTATAATTATAGTTTTGTTGACAAGAACTACATGCACAATGTATAAAAAAAAATCAACAGAAAAAATCCAGTCTAATAAATAATATAATTCTTTTACAGGTTGCTGTAAAAGTTGTCTCCAAAAAGGCGTTATTGGTTCGTGACTTTGTCCGTAAGAACGTGAGGCGTGAAGCGATCGTGCTACAGAAGCTCTCTCACCCTAACATTGTCAGAATGTACGAAGTCATGGAGACCGAGAATTCTTATTATCTAGTCCTAGAGTACGCCGATTGTGGCGAATTCATCAAATATTTGTCTATAAAGTTAGTATAGAAAATACGATATTGTTCATTCAACATTTGATAGATCTGTTAATTACTATTTGCAATTAATTTTGTCATTATGCTTTTGAAAAAAATATGCCATGAAAATGTTTCCTTTAAAAAAATGTCAGCTTTGTTTATAAGAAGCATATATAAATATATACATATTACATGTATTTGTTAAATGAAGAATTTATAATATTTCAGAAAATGTCTGTCTGAAAATGAATGCAAAAAGTACGCCCGCCAGTTAGTTTCTGCAGTGGATCATATGCATGTCTCTAACATTGTACACAGGTAAAAACTGTCTAATATTGTACACAGGTAAAAACTGTCTAATATTGTACACAGGTAAACACTGTCTAACACTGTACACAGGTAAAAACTGTCTAATATTGTACACAGGTAAACACTGTCTAACACTGTACACAGGTAAAAACTGTCTAACACTGTACACAGGTAAAAACTGTCTAACACTATACACGGGTAAAAACTGTCTAATATTGTACACAGGTAAAAACTGTCTAACATTGTACACAGGTAAAAACTGTCTAACACTGTACACAGGTAAAAACTGTCTAACACTGTACACGGGTAAAAACTGTCTAACACTGTACATGGGTAAAAACTGTCTAATATTGTACACAGGTAAAAACTGTCTAACACTGTACACAGGTAAAAACTGTCTAATATTGTACACAGGTAAAAACTGTCTAACATTGTACACAGGTAAAAACTGTCTAATATTGTACACAGGTAAAAACTGTCTAATATTGTACACAGTTAAAAACTGTCTAACACTGTACACAGGTAAAAACTGTCTTATATTGTACACAGGTAAAAACTGTCTAACACTGTACACAGGTAAAAACTGTCTAATATTGTACACAGGTAAAAACTGTCTAATATTGTACACAGGTAAAAACTGTCTAACATTGTACACTGCTTAATACTGTCTAACATTGTACACAGGTTAATACATGTAAAACATTGTTCACAGGTTTATAATGTTTTACATTGTACAAAGTTAAAAAACTGTTCTCATTGTATTGTCATAAAAAATAAATTATATAACAATATTCTGTACATTGATGCACAAAATTTCATTTAATCTTGTTATAATTACAAAGAAGCCACTTATTAAACACAATCATGTCATTGACAAGAGGCTCATATGTCACAATATCACCATTTAATCTTAATTATTTTTGATACAATTAAAGATATTATACCTTGAGTTATTATCTCTTGTAATCTCATATTAAACATTTTAATCTTTTTTTGTTGCTTTACAGAGATTTGAAGTTGGAAAATTTTCTCCTTGATGCAAATCTGGATATAAAGATAATAGGTGGGTTTTACTACTCTTTAAGATGCATGAATTCCATGAATATTGAGTCACCATGAAAACCTTATCATTCCACATTATATCTATGGAATAAATGTTTTATCTCTTAAACATAAGTACTTGTTTAATTTCCTAATTTTCAGACTTTGGATTAAGTAACGTGTTTTATGGCGACACCTCCCTCTCCACTCAGTGCGGCTCCCCCGCCTACGCCGCCCCGGAAATCCTCAACAACCAGAAATACGGACCGGCCGTGGACATATGGAGCATGTAAGATACCAGACATACTTAGACTAATCAGTAAATAAACCTTAAATACTAAAGGTTAAACATACCCAAAGAAAGGCGCGGAATTAACTGTACAGTTAGTGTTTTTTTTCAAACATTGGTCCTCAATTTTCAATCAAAGATTCGAGAACAGGGAATTTGCGTTGTTTACACTTCAGAGAGTTCTTTTAATACATATACTGGGTAATATGTAGTTCTTTGATTTTGTCAACATTAAAATGGGCTCAATTAATTAAGTCAATAATGAGTGCCATTGCTAAAGCTGTTTATCCTGTGTATGGTTTTTATCAATTTATTATTGGAATTAGTCTTTGAAGCTGTGAGCTTATTCCTACATGTGACGTTTCTATCTTTTTTAGAGGAGTTTGTCTGTTTGCTATGCTTGTGGGTTCACTTCCGTTTATTCCGCAGCCCGCCAACAACATAGCACAGCTCAACTCACTGATCCTAAAAGGATGTGTGATTCCGGAAACGCTGAGCGAAGGTAATGATTTACAATGACTGATAATTATTATGATGGAATATTTATTTACCGGTAAAGCAAATGATAATTGAATTGCTGATTTTGTCAATGTAATGCAAACTTGATTTAATAACGTTTGGAGATTTATTTTACCATAAAAAAGAAAATTAATAAAATTAATAATAAAAAATGAAAATTTGTGTCATGTGCTGAATCTACACTAAGTTTTATGGCTTAGCACTTGAAAAGAAGATTTTAAAAGGTTTCCCTATATATTCCTATGTAAAACTTTTATCGCCATTTGGCCCCACCCTGCCCCTGGGGGTCATGTAATATATATCTTTCCTGGTCAAACTAAACTTTGATTGCCCCACCCTACCCCCGGGGGTCAATTTGATCAAATTCCACATAAGTTTCATCTTTCCTGGCCCAGTGGTTCTTGAGAAGAAGATTTTTAAAGAATATAAAATGTTAAAATTTGATTAGCCATTTTGGCCCCACCCTACCCCCGGGGGTCATGATTTGAACAAATTTTTGGCCCAGTAGTTCTTGAGAAGAAGATTTTTTAAAAATGCCATTAATTTTTCTTATTCATGATTATTCTGAACAAACTTGAATCCCCTTTAACTAAATACTTTGTATAATCTTGAGAAGAAGATGAAAATGAAACAACGACAACAACGACGACAGACGACGGACAAATTTTGATCAGAAAAGCTCACTTGAGCCTTCGGCTCAGGTGAGCTAAAAATGAATTTGTGTCAGTGCTGAAGTTTTAAGTTATTTTGGAATATATAATCGAAAGGTAAACTGATTAAAGTCTCTAAAATCAATTTTAACTTAAGTAAAATCCCTATTACAGTGATTTATTGGTTTAAATCGCATTTGAAATTATAAAATAGTTTTAAGAAAAAGTTGTTAATATTTCTGTAGCTAAAATTCTTACGTGGTTGCTAACAAATCTGATAACACGGTCTTAGGCTGGGTTAGTAAAATATCAATATCGGAAAAAAGTTAGTGTTTATCAAAACACAAACTGGCATTTACAGCGCAAAGAGACAAGAAGTGAAAGGTATGGTATGTACGAGACAAATATTACATCTGTTGACAATTATTTTTTTCGGATCCACAGGATTAATGTACTCCATTCATTTGGCTGAATGGTGACTGAAAGGTCCAAAAAGGTACCAAATGGCTTGAAACTCTGGCTATTCAGTACTTTCAGTCACCATTCAGTAAGGTTAATGACAGAAGATCAACCTATGCTTGGTCCTGATGTAATTATGAACTAATAAATATTTATTTATTTTAGAATGCAGAGATTTACTACAGTCGATGTTAACATCCGATCCCAGACGGAGAATCAAGATGGAGGAAATTTTGCGACATCCATGGCTTGTAGGAGAAAATGAGGAGACCGTTTTTCGACAGTCGGCCATTTCAAATCTTCTTCCGCTAGTTCCTCAGGGATCGGTGATTAATTACATGACAAAGATGTTTGATTTTAAAGAGAGTGAGATTGTGAATGCTCTCGGTGAACGCAAAGTGAATTCTATTGCTGCAACTTACTATCTTTTGAAGAAACGATTCGACTCTGGATTACACTTAGTGAGTTGTCCACAAAACATGAGGAATCATAGACGCGAATCTGCCTTTTCTGCTTTTAGTATTGAATTAAACAACAGAAACACAAAATCATGTCCAACAAAAGATCAGGGTGCTGAAAATGTTGAACCAAAAAGGGTGAATACAGCGGGTGAAATTAAACACAATAACTATAGGAGCTATTTACAATACTTGAAAGTTTCAAGGGAGAGAACAAATGCATTCTCTAAGAACATTTTCCTCCGGCGGCAAAAGACGAGAAACTCACTCACAAGGTCTTACACCAAAGTAGAAAAGAGTGATAACCCTGCCCCGGATCTTATAACGTCTGAATCCACAAAACCTGATTTTAGACTCACCTATACTCCTATTCACGCTGACGCTTTGTTTGAATGGGACAAGGAAGGGTTAATCCGTAGGGAGAACAGAAGAGTTAGACCAAAGCTTCCAGAACCCTTCTCAAAAGAAAAACCTAAGATTCATAACAATAAAAATTTACAAAGCTTACCAATGATGGTAACCGGTGATAAGAAAGGTAGTCATATTAGTCATATTCGTCATTCTGTTTTTTCTCCCCCTCCACCTCCGAATACGTCTCTGGGTATGGGCGATCTTTTAACACCACCCAATACACCACTTGGCCAACGAACTACCATAGGGACAATCATTGATGAAGATTTAGAAAGTCGAACAGACCTTGATATTCCTATAGCCCCAAGAACTGCACCTTCATCGAATTTAAGGACTAACCACTCTTTGTTGAATTCGAAACAAAATTCGGAAATTGAAACTGTCAAATCTATTTCTGACGATGATAAACTAGAAAAGCCAGATCTTGCCCTAGTTTTAGCTGATCCATGTTCCCAAGAAATTTGGGGATCTTTTCACAAACATAAGGCAAAATTAATAAAAAGTGGAGTTATTTCATTGAATAGATCAAAGACTGTGTACGCTAATCCGATCTCTTCACAGAAAATGTTGACCCCTAGAGACCATAAAGCAATAGACGAAGTCCAAAAAGCACAGATAGTGGGGAAAGGTATGTTTATTATATATATTCATTAACACAAATCTTAATCCAAGTTTACAGGTACTACTATCTTGCTGTTATAAACAGAGTTGTACATATGATGCGGCGAGAAAAGTTTAGACAAACCAAGAATAAATTTGAATAAAGAATTGGATTTTGCATACCATTATCTTTATTATACTTATATATACATGCGCAACTCATCTTTTGAATACATGTAAATGCATAACAATTCTCTTTTAACAGGACGTCTTCTTCTTGAACGTAGCTCCACTCGAATAAGCGTTGGTTTCTCGGACTTCCAAAAACAAAGTTCATATCTTCCCGAATATGCCAAACCCAACACTGCTATTGGTGGAAGAAGAGAAGTATTCCCGGAAGTGATAGGCTCTGCAAAATCTCGAGCCCGATCCGATATTATAGACTTCGAAAGAAAAGGTGTTCCAAAGTTACCACAAATGACAATAGAACCAATAAGGCAGGGCACGGAGTCTGAGATCGATATTCCTGACATGCCGCCATCTCCCACTGCATACGAAAGACTGATTGTTGAGGATGAAACTCCAATGATGCGTATCCGAATCACAAGTTCATTGAAGCATTAATCATATACTAGTATTGTTAAAAGATTAAGACTGCATGTGATTTGATTTCATATTTTATGTAATAAAATTCACATTTCATTTGAAAGCATAGCAAGTTTGAACTAGTTAATGAACACTGAACTAGTAAATGATGTCTATTTTGAAGCCACCTTTAGTAAAAAAAAGATGAATATTACGTGTACTTGATTAGAGAATTGTGGTTGAGATTTTTCAATTACTATATGTCAATTCATACCTTCAATCTGAAATGGCATATATATGAGGGTTGTTCCGAAAAATCGTAGTCATTATTTATAACTTTTCAAACAAGCAACCAATACTAACATATAACATATACAACATTTTGCATAGACATAATATATCCAATGTGTTCTTCAAATTTTGAATTCTTAAAGGTAATTGAACACTGATTTGAAGTTAATTTTTTCTCTATAATGTTACGACTTATATATTTAAATAGCATTTCACAAAAAAAAATATTTAAAAATCTTATTTTATTTAAAAGTTATTAAAACTTCAAATTTCTTGGCGGGTTTGATTGACACATCCTTGCAATTTCGCAAATTTTAATTTTACTCTTCATACTAAAGAAAAGTGGCAATTTTGTTGTGTCCGTGCAGTTGTGGTGAGCAGACTTTGACGATTGAACGTACCCGATGAATCGTAAACATCAACAATAACAGAACTCGTGCACTGTTTAAAAATACTGTGTAAATAACACGAGTGTGATCGATTTGCCAACAACACTTAGCTCGGAATGACAATACTTGTGAAAGAGTTTTGCTTTCTAACATTTCTCTGAATAAAATTATTTTTCTGGATTAAAGTTTTAATATTTTTCATTAATACACAACAAGTTTGCCACTTTTCCGAAGGACTAAGAATACAGTTAACATTTGTGAAAGTGCAAGGATGTGTCAATCAAACCCGCCAAAAATTTTGAAGATTTAATAACTTTGAAATAAAAATAGATTTTTAATTAATTTTTATGTGAAGTGCTATTTAAATATATAATTCTTGATATTATACAGAAATCCTTCATTAAACTATGCGTGGATACGTTGTCCTACTTGTTTGCAGGTTTTCTACTACGCCTCCTCTACGTTTAATAACAAGAAATAAAAATTGTACAAACGATTTGCTAAATCATACAAACAATTTTAATAAAAAACGTTACATCGTACAAAGGATTTTATAATATAATAAATATAAATCTTACAAACGTTTTAAAAATCGTTCAAACGTTTTAAAAATCGTTCAAACTATTTGAAAAATCGTACAAACGATTTTTAATTTTTTCCTACATTGTCAATATAGCACGAATACGCCGTCGTATAAAACAGTGAAAGTGAAACAAGAAACAAAATCTTTATGATATGTGAGTATGACCTATTTCCAGGGGCCACAGCGCTCACCTTGAAACTAGCTAGCTAGGTAGGCACACATAACGTATTCCTATGTTAAACTTTGATCCCCCATTGCCACTCCCAACCCCCTAGGGTCATGATTACCCAAATCTACACTCTTAGATATTCCCTCCAATTTTCAATATAACTATAACCAATCATGGCTTCGCTGTCTTTGAGAAAAAGATTTTTCCTATGTACTCCTATGTTAACCTTTAAAACCCCATTATGTTTCACTAAAACTCCATCGGTCATGATTTGAAAAAAATTGAATCTTCACGTTCAGAGGATTTTTCTACGTGAGTTTCAAATTTCATGGTCTAGAGGTTCTTGAGAAGAAGATTTTTAAAGATTTTCCCAATGTATTCCTATGTTAAACGTTTATGCCCTACTGTGGCTCAACACTACCCCCTCGCTTAAAAAAATCCCTCTTCAGATCCATTTGATCAATGAAGAGGCCCATGGGCCACATCGCTCACCTGATTAGCTTTGACCATTCTGTTCTTTACCCGATTTCCCCCTTTTAAACCTATTGTGACCACACCTTACCCGGGTCATAATTTGGATATTTAAAATCTACACAACCCCAGGATGCTTAAAACAAGTTTCAGCTTTTCTGTCCAAGTATTCATGAAAAAAAGATTTTTCCCATTTATTTGAATGTTAAACTTGTGGCCAAGCCCTACCCCTGGTTGTCAGAATTTGAACAATTTAGAACTTACGCTAAACTAAAATACTTCCACATAAGTTTCAGCTTTTCTGGCCCTGTGGTTTCTGAGAAAAAAGATTTTTCCTATAAATTTCCATGTTCAACTTGGATTCCAAATGATTGCCCCGCCCTACCCCAGGGGTCATGATTTGCAAAATTTAGAATCTACACTACCTGAGGATGCTTCCACATAAGTTTTATCTTTCCTGGCCCAGAGGTTCTTGAAATGATTTAAGATTTTAAATTTTTCCCTATATATTTCTATGTAAAATTCTAATTCCCTATTAGAGAACGGACAAAATTTGATCAGAAAAGCTTACTTTAGCCTTTGGCTCAGGTGAGCTAAAATGTTAATGTATTTCTTGAAAAAAAAAATTTTTACGGATTGTCTATTTGCGGAATCTTAACTATGCATATTTTGAAGATGAAAATCGTTATTCCTAATATCATTGCCAGACAAAAGAATATAATTATATTGATTACTAGTATATTTATCGATTTACATCTGCTATCAGATGTCATACATTTCATGCTTCATGTTTTCATTATTTTTAACAATTTTTATTTTCAAGAACAAACTTTTGCTTATGCAATTGAAATTCTTTTTCATATATTCAACTCTAAATCACTACTCTTGTAATCCTTATGTACATTTTTTACTTCGAATTTCGTTTTACGATGTACACGGTATCAAATAAAACACTGAATGAATCCTGGTAACCATTCAGGAATGCATATAATTACAAAGCGGATAAGTGTCTCTTCAGAAAAAAAACATTAGGTGCGTGGGGACGGAGTAGACTCCTCCCTTTGTTCGTACTCAAAGGGTCTTTGAAGGAAAACTTTACAAAAAAGAAAAGTTCTTGTTATCTGATCAGAATTTTTCTCTAACTTTCTAAATAGTTTTCAATAACTATTTTTGTCTTAAAACGACATATAGATCTCATCAACGAAAACTTTACCTGATGTTTGCAAACCTTATGGGTCATATTCAGTTTTGTGGAGGCAGATGCCTTATTGGTTCTGTCCGATATTCTGGTAGCAACACACACTAATAAACACACTAATAAACACACACTTGGGGATAGGCATGCAAGAAAATCACGCTCACATGTTTCACTCGAGATGTTCTACTAACTACTCATGGTAAAGTCGGATTAATCAATATAGTATTTCCTTTGTCTTCAACCAACATCACAAGTCACACATCTCAGATACAGAAGGCAGGAAAAGCCACATTTGATGTCCATATGGCGATAAAAATGTCTTCTTTAAGGCCCCTAGCGTTACTATTCTCACTATGCGCCCAACCGATTTGCGCCATTTTTTAAAACGTTTATGTGTCTTTTACCTCATTATAATTACCTGACAGATAGTCTGGTCTGTTTATGTATTTGTAGATATATACTCTGTAGTTGCGTGATCCAACCCACAGAAGGTGAGTTTTCTCATCATAACTCAGGCTGTATGGTGTGACTATCCCATGTCTTGGTGTCAGTATCTGTGACAGGAAGTTACCGTCACAGTCTAACATCTGAACTGAGCGGGTGTATTCATCACACACCAGGATATGTAACAGTGTGTCTGTACAGATTCCACTTGGATATAGCACTGATTCTGAGGGAGGTCCTTCGTAAGAGAAGCGGTGTCTCCCTCCACGTTTTGTAACCACTACAACTCCACGACCAAAGCCACGCGTACGATTCCAGTCACTCACAATAACATCACCATTGCGGTTTTCTGTGATGAAGCTAGGATAACTATAAATTCCCTGGCCTGTGTTGTTGTGTTGTATTGTCTGTATGCGATGTCCCCTATTATTGTAACGGTTAACCTTGCTTGTATTTCTGTAACCCTGCATCTTATCCAATAGGTCTTTGGTGTTAAACATGCCGATTAGTAGATCTCCATTTAAGGGAGAGCAGTAAACACAGCGTGGTAGCCATGGATTTATTTTCTCTATCAGCGTAGACCTAGATTTGTTAGCTGTTGATAGTTCTTTTATATTATGATTCTTGTCAATATGAATAAGATCACCTATATTGTTCACTGTGTGTACTCCATAAAAACTATCTATATCTGTTAGAGAAAATAACATATCACCTTCAGTGTTTGTCAAGATGAGATTATTTTCATCACTTACCCAAACCCGATCTGATGTCACACGGGATATATGTCTAACATTATTAACATTTCTGACTGTGACAGATTTATGCAACACGGGTAAAGACATCAGTTTTAGCACAGAATCTTTTGTTACTTTTCTTTTTTCCGTTTCGATTACCTGGAGTTCACTTAGTTTTTTAATCATTTTCTCCATGTTTTCGTTCTCAATCAGAGAGCTTACATCATACCGTGCAAGGTAAGGAGTTTCTTTTATTTTAGGACAGATGTTTCTTTTACTTTTAGGACGGATGTTTCTTTTAGAGTGAAGAGGAATATTGTTGGTTTGTTTGCTGACTGTTCAGATCTGTATTCATAGCGCTCAATTTTGGCAAGGTATCTGTTCATTTTTCTAATCTGTTGTTGTTTTTCATTAATAAAACGTTCTTTTCTTATTTTCACATCATATATTACAGTGTCAATGAGCTTCTTCAGTCTCCGGGCTTTTGCTGACATCTCAGACTGGGTGTTGGAGATTTCTGTGTGACAAGTTTTTACATCGGATTTAGTTCTTGAAAGGAGAAAGCAACTGTTATATAGAGTCTCACTACTGATGTTGTGGATGGTTTCTCTGTGTTGTTGACGGTTTATCGTATAAGGTGTTCGTAGGTCCAATATTTTGTGTGTATCGTGATTTATCCGTTGAAGAGAAAAAGGAAACATTTTAGGATTTCTGTGTTCTGTGCATTGAACACAAAAAGGACGTTGGCATGACGGACAATACTTTTCATAGATCATATCTGGATGCCTCTCACAGAATTCTTGCTTTGTAAGGTTTTCATATTTTTCTCGGTAAATCACAAAGTAGTGGGGTTTGGTGTGTAGATCAATAATATGTCTGTCTTTACATTGCAGACACAGGTCAGAATTCTGTTTCTCCCTGACATTGAAAACACCGACATACTTTACACTGGGTGCTTGATCCTGAACCCATGATGCGGAGGGTTTGGGTCTTTTAGAACAATCTCCTTAAAAGAAATTTCGATGAAAATATCTTTAAAATGAAAAACTTCGAGACTCAGGCTTACATATTTCATACTCCTTAAATGTTCTATTTATAT
The DNA here is from genome assembly GCF_032062105.1 of Saccostrea cuccullata. Lineage (NCBI taxonomy): Eukaryota > Metazoa > Mollusca > Bivalvia > Ostreida > Ostreidae > Saccostrea > Saccostrea cuccullata. The sequence goes on from NW_026938451.1 coordinate 61,069, forward strand.
ATTTCAATCACATGGCAAAATGAAAAATGACCTGTATAGCAATACGCAGCACTTTTAAGGCCTACTATGAAAAATCGACGGAAAATAGACTGCAAATATGGGGGATTTTTTAAGAATTGAATTTATTTTAATTAAGCTGTTTAATTATCACAGAACTTTAATACTTATGGAAATAGCATAGTGTAACCCACTCTGTCCTGTACGAAGTTTAGTTCCATCAATGGACAGTCACGTGATGAATGCATAGTTCGTGTACTGAATGTAGGTCATAAACAAATTTCAATATCGCAAGGGCATACCCTAGTTGAAATTAAAAATTAAAGGTATTATAATTTGTTTCTGCATACTTTGTAGTTTCTGAAAAATGCTGCTACTTTGAATAGAATTTGCGTTTTAATAGTTAAATTTTAAAGTAAATAGGCCAATATCGAAATATGTTTGACTTTTACCAAATATTTTGTGTACTTATAAAATCACGCCCTCGATTTAAAGAAAGCAGCAGCACTTTTCAAGTTAAGGAAAATATCCTTTATCTATATTTAAAAAATGGTTCAGATCAATGCAGTGTATGCCCTTGCGAAAGTACGATTTTATGAGGCATCTCGATGTAAAATATACGTAACCTGTACATAAAAGCACGACATAATTAATAAAATACATTCTCTTGGTAGTTAATAAATAATCGCACTAAACAAAGGATATACTTTGATATTAATCGACTATTTAAAACCTGTAAATAATATTCTGTTTAATAATGAAAAGCATTTTTCATTGTTAAAAAAATCCTCAATCTGCCTCTCACAGCACATGAATTACGCCATGTTTACATTGTACCAATATGACGTCATGTTTACAAGTTCATCGCGATCAGTACTATGTTTATATCCAGCTACTTGGAATTTAACTAGCAACTTTTTTTTAATGCATTGAAAAGTTATATTGTTTTTTATTATGCTAATACAGTTAAAAGTTGCAATTTTTTTTTCATTTTTACGTATTATGAGAAATACATAAAAGTCATATTTTTGTGTGACGTCACAAGAAACTTTTCCCGTATAAATTAGGCCCCGCCCCTTTTTCCAGCGTTAACAATGCTGCGTAATTAATTAATAACTGTAATGAAAAATAAAAAAAAAATATATCCTATACCTACACACTCACGCGTTCATTAATTTTAAAACATTTTAACTTTTCTGATCTTATTAATTACGTATACTTAAAAATACTATATAAGTAATAAAATCGAATAATTTGGCCAAGAATTAGAGTCATTCCTTAATTATTGGCAATTATTGATAAATATTTCTTTACAAATTGTGTCTATTTGCAAAATGTTCCAGTGTTTGAAAAAAAGATTTTTTTTAAACCCTTGGTGTATAGATTGTATCTTGTAATCATTTTATTAAATAGCTCATAAGTGGTCTAGAGTGTCGAACCCTATTTACAATATGCTTGGTTGAATTATGTTTTTTTAAAAAAAACCATAATACCTTCAAAGAGAACATATATTTCTTTTTCTACTTGGAGTGTGTTGTTATTCCAGCTAAGATTTTGTCTCGAAACCAGCGAGAAAATATAAGCGCGATAGATAAACAGTATGCGTTAACCCCTAATAAACGTGTTGTTTAGCTGGCAAACGTGTTTAAAATGTGCAGTTAAGAAATCAAACACTTACCTCAACACGTAAAGTTTTTAGACTGTAGAACAATGTCCAAAACAAGATTAATTATTGACAGATAATTATAAGTTGATGAAACATGATTATCCTCAGTCTCTTTCAAAATCATTTCGTAAGTTCGATGGTCGATACAATGACCTTGTCTGCAAATATAACTTATCATTGAGTCAAATGACGTTTTTCATACTATTTGTTCATGTTGTTTGTCCATTAATTATACACTGTATTGATGACGGATTTATTAGGATGAAGAGGAATTTAATTGGTTAAAAGGGTTTTCGATACGCTACTATTATCATAAACTCTTGGCATTCGGTGCTGTGAAAACAGGGATTGATTTTGGCACGTGATTTCGAATTTAAACAATTATGCAAAACTTGCTTCATCAGCAGAAATCAATAACGTATTTAAATCATGAAGGTTTTAAAAGAAAATGGTATAGATTTTTTATTTGTCATTTAAAGTGCATATCTATAACCCTTCTTCTTATTTTGCACATATATTATGTATACATACACATACCTTATCCTGCCGATCGCGACCTAGAGTCGTGATGGCTTATCAGTACTGCTGCTGCCAATCGCGACCTCAGGTCGTTTTGGGGGGTTTCCGCATATGATGCTACATTACAAGCTATTTTCAGCACTGTAGTAAGATGTATGAATCAAGGTAACAAAAATACAGACCAATGGAAATAGTTTTATAAAAATACTGAACCAATCAGTGATTGTAGGTGTGAAATCTGGGGCAAAATGAGGCAAATATCAAAGCAAAGAGAGTTTCTAGAATGGCTAAGGAAAATCTGCTTGGCTTTAATTTAGAGGAAGTATTAGATATAATTTTATGGCAGTTTCAGATAAAGAATCTATTAATGAAGAGAATAGTGATGCTAAGGTTTAACATACAGACTGAGTAAATATCAATTATAGCTTTATTTATTAATAAACAGATCTTTTTTGAGTTGTCTTTATAGCATTCATGTATTCTTATAAATATAAAAAAAATAAATGTATGTATAAAATTTATATCGAAAGATAGTGAAATTAATGTTGTACAAGTTTTCTAAAGGTTTTCTAAGGAAAATAAAGATAATACAGGCAGATAAGAAAGTTTTCTGCATTCCTTTTGACTGATTTGTTTACACTGAACTTTCCCGGCAGCAGCTGTGCTGATAAGTCAAAACTATCTCGGCAGGATAAGGGTAAGATATTGGATGAAATCACGTACGACTGTTCATGGAGTAGCATATGATCGTCGTTTAATTGCGTCTTTCATTCCCAAGAGTCCAAATGCAGAAATCGTCATTTACAAAAATCAACTGTTTACTGATCGATCGATATCGATCCAATCCAATAACAACTTAAGAAAAAAATACCAAACTTTTTTACACTGTATGCCAAGGGTTTATGAGAAGAGTAGCGTATAAAAAGAAGATTGGTAGTATTACAACCAAGCTTTATGATAAACGTCACTTCCCTTACTTATGCAACAATATATCTTCATCAGCTGCATATTGGGTCTGTATCTCTCAGTTGATTCGATGCGATAAAACATGCTCTACGTAGAAACAATTTCTAAAACGAGGTTCTATGGTCTATTTAATTACCTCATTAGCAAATACAACATATTATTTAGTCAAATGCCGACTGACGTCTATCATAGTTACATGTACTAACTGTTCGATCATTATTTACACATTAAATTGTCGCCGAATATTTCCGTTGGTTGCGTATTTATCAAAAAGGACGTATTTTTTTCTGGCTAGTTAATGCATCATGATGCCACGAAATGCGTCAATTTCCTCATATTCTGAGAAAGTCTACAAAAACGGTAATTTTTTAAAGCTATTATTCGATATTTAATTTACAGTGCAATTAACCTCTGATCTAAAATATGTAACTAGTAAATGATAGAACGGTTCGTGAGGATTAATAGATGTTTTAATTTTTAGAGCAGAGATTGCTCTCATATTATTTTTATTCACTGAAAATATTCAAATATACATGTTTACCTTAAAATTCAAGAACATTGCAATTTCATAAAGCCAGTTCTTCAAGACTTTTGAGAGAAAGTTTTAATAGGAAATAAAGCACTAAGTCTCTATATTATTTTCATGCTTCAAATGGATCATCAAGTGCTAGTCAATTAATTGGTATATCGACATGGCTATTTTGTGCATAAAGTGAACCGAACCCTTTCTTTGGTATCTTATTTTCCTGCATAAGAAGTCTAATCTTATTTTGCCTTCGATGATTTTCTAAGAAAATCTTAAAAAAAAATAATTGATTAGCGCCTTGTCCTTCATTATCGAAACCTTAAGCAATATCTGCTGAATTTCTTGAAGATAAAGTTGCTCATGTTTAAGAAATAACTGTCTTATTATTCGATTTCATGATGTGATCAATCGATTAGCTTGCGTGATAATTTGCATAAAAATTATCACGCAAGCCAATCGACTGATCATCGTCATAAAATAAAAAAATAAGACAGCTATTCCATATATATACATAATATTTTTTCCTCCAATTGAAGGCTAGAAGCTCCGATTCTTGTCTCTACATTGTATTTGTCAGACCTTGCACGTGATGTTTTGTAACCGCGCCTATTGATGAACAGTACATTGATGGAAAAATAAATTACATTAACTATTTGTAATTTTATCTCGAACAAGGACACTGGAAATGCAAATATTAAAGGAAATGAGCCAAATCTATTATATACATTGAATGACATATACTTACATGCCAATGACAGTTGATTTCAACTTCGGTTTTAATTTTCTTTTAATGTTTTCCTTAAAAAGGAATAAACATCAGGATATCTCAGTTTAAACCCAGGAAATATACCATTCAAGTTCATTGAAAAGCCATGCAAAAATCAAATTATATTACTCTTCCAGTGGTAACCTAGTATATGAGAATACATACTCGTATTACGGAAACAAAGCAAATAATTGGCAATGCATCATTGCGCGTCAGAGATATATAAGAGAACTGCTAGATAAAGCACATATAGATAATGTCTAATTGAAATAAAAGTTACTAATTAAAAGATAGATATATAGAAATTTGAGTACAAAGTATAGGAAAAGTTAACTCATGCATGCGTATTGTATATAAAACAAATATGTATTCACACTTTTTGTAAGACTGAGCAGCTGTGTATCACAAAGACGAGCCTAAAAAAAGTTCTAAATTGATGGTCTTAACAGAAAATGGTCTTCATTAAAATTATTGAAAATTATATATCACAAATAGTTATGTGTTATTAGAACTTTGAGGTTGGGAAAAAATCAACATATCGTTTTTTTTTTGTTTACGCTCACCGGCTCAATTTTTTTTTCGTAAAATGTTTAAAATGACACGCCTTACGGTTATTTTGTTGTATTCCTACACTGAATTTTATTGAAAGCATAGTTTCTGTGCTTCTAGGATAAGGACACATAAAAAAGACAATTATTTTACTGTAATGAATTTTCTACATAGCCGTCATAATTCAACCTTAATAAGAACAAAGTATGAAACTACACATTTACAGTTCTATTACTTCTAATTGAAAAAAAAATACCTATACTTAAAATTCCGATAAATTTGAGTATTGTTCGGTAAAATTTAATTCCTTTTTTAAAACTTATTACTATTAAACCTGTATTTTAAATTCAGATGACATTACAATATCTAAAATGCAACTGCTTTAAATACACAATTGGAAATCAATTGCTTTTACTACGATGGCCGATAGCGGCCGTCAATTTACACAAACGTTATGTTTGTAACGTAAACAACAGTTTCACGGAAAACTCACTGACGCATTACATGTACGAGGGGTGTTAGAAAAGTTCGCGGACAAGTTCTATTGTGAGCGCGCTATTTTCAAGAAACCAGTCAAACTTTTCAGATAAAATATTAACCTATTTTCCAATAAATATACAAAACTTTGGTGCTCTCCAGTGCTCACTGAAAAATATACAGCTGTTTTATTTTGATAAATCTTGATAAATCTTGCTTCTCGGAGCATGCCACATTTTGGCACGTTTACATCACATAAACTTTTTATCAAAATCGAATTGGAGGGTATATGACTGTTTTATAGCCATTTATAAATGATCATCGCATAAAAACACAGCCAAAAATCGGAACGTCATTGAGCATCATGGAGTACTGCACTACGTAAAAATTATGTATGCTGACAGGAAAATGTCTAAAAGAGATTAAAATGTGCAAGATGTTGCCGGGAATTTCCTACACATACAAAGGATAAAAGTTTTCAAATGGTGGTAGCTTTATAAGAATGTAAGGATTAACATTTTGAATGATTAACCCCATCGATAATTCAATACCCCTTTATTGCATGGACGTTGTGCCTTAATGGTTTTGCATAGTTTCCATACCTGATCGATTAACTGCATAGACTTTTTTCCCAAAGATCTCAATAATATCCGAATCAGTACAAAATACATTATAGTAGAAAAGTAACATGTCTTGATATAGATATTCAAATTTAGAGTAGAAAAAGATAAGAAAAATATGGAAAAAATGAAAGATTTAATGAACTGCGACAAAGTTTAACGGGTTGAAATCTGGCTGTCGCGTTGCCTTACGTCAAATGATTGCTTCGTGAATCCCATGACCTCATAGTAAAATCGTTGTAAATTTTCAAGATTGTAGTAAATGGACATGGTTTTTTACATACAAATAAACAAAATGTAGGAATTTATTCAGACATAGGTCATACTTCACAGTACACAATAGATTTTCCGTAATTCAATGTGTCCGCGAACTTTTCTAACAACCCTCGTACACCTAAAAGGGAAAGTATACCAAGTGTACATTGTCAAAGCAAATTTCATGTACACTCTACATTAACGTAATATTTGTAAATTGTCGAGAATATTTTCATGAACACTCTACATCTTAAGGCGATATCAAGTATCAAAACATAACCAAAATGTTTCTTTATCGCGTTGCTCTTGTGTGCTTATGTTCACATAAATCTGAAGTATATTTTAAAAATATTTAGCTATAAGGAAATGACTAAATGGTTACTGTCAAGTAGAAGAGATCAAACAGTTCGTGTAGTTCTGGAATTGAAAAATTTTGTTTCTAGTCGATATGGATTAAAGGTTGTAATACATTTCAAAAGATATAACGTGATTCATTTTCTTTTCCTATGCAGCAATATTTAAAGACATTTTGACACTATTTGAAACGAAAACAAGAATTTATTTTTGTGGGTAAAATTATAGCTTTCCATGTTTTGACTGGAAAATTTGAATGCTGATTTACAATGATTGGTCAGTACATACAGTTTATCATTTATTTAAATGCTGAACGACGTTTTTCATACTAATTGGTTGTTAATTATCTATACACTGATTTGACCTTGGTATTTTCCCCCGTTCTTTCCCGATCTTGACAAGGAACACATGGTGGATGTGACCGGTCGGCAGGGGATGTGACTCCTCCATAACACCTGAGCCCACCTCTTGTGTTTCAGAGGTCCGTTTTTACTCTGCTTTTTAGCTCACCTGAGCCGAAGGCTCAAGTGAGCTTTTCTGATCAAAATTTGTCCGTTGTCTGTCGTCGTCATCATTGTTGTCGTTGTCGTCGTTGTTGTCGTTAACTTTTTACATTTTCTCAAGAACCACTGGGCCAATTTCAACCAAAGTACAAAGCACTTGGCACAAAGTATCCTTAGGTGAAGGGAATTTAAGTTTGTTCAATTGAAGGGCCACGCCCTTATTCAAGGGGAGATCATTTAGAAATAGTGAAAATTTAATGGTATGTTTTAAAAATCTTGTTCTCAAGAACCACTGGGCCAGGAAAGTTGAAACTCATGTGGTATCATCCTCAGGTAGTGTAAATTCAAGTTTGTTCAAATCATGACCCCCGGGGGTAGGGTGGGGCCAAAATGGCCGACCAAAGTTTTACATAGGAATATATAGAAAAAATCTTTAAAAATCTTCTTCTCAAGATCCACTGGGCCAGGAAAGTTAAAACTCATGTGGTATCATCCTCAGGCAGTGTAAATTCAAGTTTGTTCAAATCATGACCCCTGGGGGTAAGGTGGGGCCAAAATGGCCGACCAAAGTTTTACATAGGAATATATAGGAAAAATCTTTAAAAATCTTCTTCTCAAGAACCATTGAGACAGGAAAGATGAAACTCATGTGAAATTATCCTCAGGAAGTGTAGATTCAAGTTTGTTCAAATCATGTCCCCCAGGGCTAGGGTGGGGCCAAAATGGCCGACCAAAGTTTTACATAGGAATATATAGGGAAATCTTTTAAAATCTTCTTTTCAAACTTCAAAGCCATGATTAGTGATATTTATATGGAATCATCCTCAGGTAGTGTAGATTCTAGTTTGTTCAAAGTATGACCCCCTGGGGGGTTAAAATTCAACCCCCATTTTACCTCAGTAAACTTTCAGGTCTGATTTAATAAGTGCTTTTTCCTAGCCGATGTGCTCAGGTGAGCGCTGTGGCCCCTGGGTCTCTTGTTTTGTATCTTTTTATGGACCTTTGATGTTGAATAGTGTTCGTTATCTCCATGTGTTAATTTTATGTACCTCTCCTTCTGACATACTGATCATGTATATCTATTAGGGTCATAATTGAGAGAGTTGCCTCATTTGGTTTGATACTGTCATTTTTCATTGTTTTTTCTCAGGCATGTATTGTTATTATGTTTTTAATATCCTTTTCAATACTGTTGTTACACTTTATGTAAATGAATTTTTGATTATTGACTATGTTGTTCGTCCATCGGTGGCGACTGCGGATCTCCACCCACACCTGTCTTGTGCTGCAACTTCCCATGAATCATGTTTGATACTGAATGCCTAGAGGGAGGCCTTTAGGCTGTCCTTGAATCGCTTTTTGGGGGAGGGGGGCGTCACGGGCACGCTTTTCTTCCAGTAGTTCACCAAAGAGTCGATGGTCTGGCATACGGACTATGTGTCCCGCACAGCGGACTTATGACTCGTGCTAACGTCTTGCCTGCGACGGAGAGAAGGGAAATTCCACAATGGTTGTCACAGGCCTGTGTTTTTCCCTTTCGCTTGTACAGGTGAATGATTGAGGCATCCTTGAGGTCTTGAGGCGCCTTCTCCTGGTCCCAAATGAACTCAAACAGATGGTGGAGTTTTTCGACTTGAGCCATGCCCCCTTTTTTGTAAATCTCAGCTGGGATGGAGTCTCCGCCAGATGCTTTGCCAGTTGACAGCAGACTTATTGCTTTTTAAATCTCTTTTAGCGAGGGAACGGCGTCCATTGACTGGTGGATGGGAACTGGGGTAGTCGGTTGATGGCTTCGTCGTTGATAGCAGAAGGGAGGTTAAGAACGCCATTGAAATGCTCCGCCAACCTGTTTAGTATGTTTTGCTTTTCTGTGATGTGTGATGACCCGTCCGCACTGAGGAGAAGGGATGAGCCTGATGAAGTTGGCCCGTAGACTTCCTTCAGTCCACAGTAAAGGTTCTTCATGTCATGAGAGTCGGCGTAGCGTTGGATGTCGTCAGCTTTGGCATTCAGCCAGGAGTCCTGCATATCCCGAAGCTTTTGCTGCATTGTGCTGCGAGCATTCCTCAGAGCGTCTTTCTTGGCTGTGGAGGTGGGATCATCTATATGAGCCTCGTAAGCGCGTTACTTGTCCTCCAGAAGCTGCGTAATCGCTGCACAGTTCTCGTCAAACCAGTTTTTGTGTTTTCTGGCGGAGGGCCTCTGACACTCAAAGGCTGTGTTGTACACTGTATTCCGAAGTGTGCTCCATGCTGCTTCCACGTCGTGGTCAGGCGTTCTTTAGGGTTTCAGCAAAGTACTGAGTGGTGGATGGCAACTTGAGCTTGCCAACGTTGAGACGTTTTAGAGCCTTGGTCCCCTTAGTACATATCTTGGGTATGATCCGGAAGTTGAGTTTGGAGATGATGAGACGGTGATCTTTCCAGCACTCGGCGCCGCACATTGCCTCGGTGACATGAACGTCCTGTCTGTCTCTCTTCCTGACGATGAAGTAGTCAAAGAGATGCCAATGCTTTGAGCGAGGCTGCATCCATGACGTCTTGTTACGGGTGGGGAGGCAGAAACGGTGTTTGTGATGAGAAGGCCATGTTCAGCACAGGTCTGGGGAAGCAGCAGGCCGTTTTTTTTGCACTTGCCCACTCCTTGCTTCCCAATCACGCCTTCCCAGTTAGTGGGGTCACGTCCAACTCTCGCATTAAAGTCGCCAAGAATGGTGACCTTGTAGGCGTTGGTGACGGCATTGATAACATTGTGGAGGTCCTCATAGAACTTTTTTTGTCTCCTCTGGGTTAGTCAGGGTAGGAGTATATGCACTGACAATAGTTGCGAACATTCCTCATGTGAGGCGGAGTCTCATCGTCATCAGGCGTCCGTTCACTCCTTTGGTTACGCCGACTAGCTGGCCAGCAAGTATCGTCTTTATAGCAAAACCTAGCTACGCCAGCGTCCACTCCAAAAGAAAGTGTAGTGGGCTCCTCTTTCACAAAGTTCACCTTCTCTAACCAACCTGGTTTCACTGAGAACCGCAATGTTCATGTTATATCTCGCAAGTTCGCTTGCGAACAGTGCTGTGCGTCGCTGGGGTCTGTCTGTAGAGTATCTGTCGAGAAGCGTTCGAACGTTCCACGATCCAAGGTACAGTGGGATGATGCTTGTTTTCTTCTTTTTCTCTTTGTTGTTTCAACTGCATGTGTAGGGCTCCTACCAGCCGCGGTAAACTGGCTAGGAATGTGTGGAGCAGGCAATGCTTAGGATACCTTTTCTAATCCGCTCCTCTTGCCATGGAGGTGAGCAGTGCGTTCATAAAGAGGACTGCTCAGTCGCACAGGTGGCTGCCGAACTCCTTCGCTGCTCCCCTGCTGACCGGTCACATCCGCCGTGTGCTCCTTGTTATGATCGTGAAATAACGGAAAAAACCATCGTCAATTCAGTATATCAATAATGGACTAACAATTAGTATGAAAAATGTCAGTCACCATTTGACTCAATGATAAATTGTATTTTCTGACAGGGTCATTGTATCGACCATAGAAATTCTGATGTAAATCTGATGCAAGAAAGTACCTCGTCAAAATAAAAAAAAATTACATTTACATGTAGTTGTTTCGTTATGAATCATTTTTTTTGCTTTGGGACCAGGGTAATTTTATTTTATTTTTTTAACTATTTCATTTTCAGTGTAGAAAATGCAAAAATTATTTTAGAATTTTAAAATTCAAAAATTTCCAATTCATTTCAAGGAAATTGTTTTACTTCATGAAAATGCTTTAACAAGAAGAAATTATTAATGTTGCATTATATTTTCAATTCAAAACATGTTTTATTTACAAAAAAATAATAATAATACTATTCCGACTTCAAGATATGGTCATTTTGCCCTTGTAAAATATTGATCATAATGTTTCTTCACCATATGTATGGATGTAATTTTTTTTAATAACTTGAAATCTGTACTTTCAAGAAGAATTCATATTATTGTTATTATTGCTGGTCTTTTCAACTAATTATCTATAAGACAGTTTTAAGGAATTTTCCCAACATATTACACATGTTACAGTTAAAACAATTTGATCCCTCACCGATCCCTTGAGATTATAAAATTGTCAGGATTTTAAGAATTGAGAATCTATACAAAGTCAGGATAGTTTTATAGATTGATTTGAAAATGTTGTTTTACTTCCTTAAAGGAAACTCAAGAGATCTTGTGGATTTCCTTCCTTATCTTTTCTTTATATATTTTAATCATTCTGTTGAGGCCACCACGCCGAATCGAGTGTACATGTTTTGGACAATGTAGAATTTACGTTAATAACAAGCCAATATGAATTTTTGAAAAAAAAAATATTGAATATTTTTTTGCTCATTGGTTCCTGATATGTTTTTTAAAATGACCCTCCTCCTTTTTTAAATTATCTATTTTTCAAAATGGGACAAAATTTATTATTTGAATAATTGATTGAATTTCCTTTCCAAAGGACTTTTATTTTTTTAACACAACTGCAGGCATGCTTACGAAGCTATCTTAGGACTAAGACATATCTTAAGACGGTCTTACGACATATCTTAGTCTTAAGTGAGGCCATCGAAGCTATCCTGTCTTAGGAGACCTTCTAATCTTAGTCCTAACTTTAAGACGACTGCTGACATGTCTTAAGTCATATCTTAGGTGATTTTAAGAAGTGTTGATGTCAGTAAAACAGCTAAGAATGATTTTTTGTGTACATCAAATATTTGTAGTAAATTTGTGAATTCTTTAATGAACTCAATAAATTCATGAGCATTGTACCGTGTGAATGTATGCATTAGCCTGTGCACACAAAAAATGGAGAGAACAGTTTATAAAAATGCACGTCATGCACTCATTACAACGGGAGGGGGGAGGGCAGGGGGGGCCTGACCCGTAACTTTTTCCCCCCATCATTACTTTTTCTATTTGAAATGTTCATTGAAAGGCTGATGGCCCCCCCCACCCCTCCCCCTACTATATACTATATGTAATTGATATCAGGGAAATGTAGTATTGAATTCTAAGAAATTGGTACTGAAAGAAGTTGACATTGAAAAAATGTTGGCCTCTACCACCACCCTTTTCCTTTTTTTTTGGGGGGGGGGGGTGTCAACTTTTTCAGGTAAGTCAAAAAAAAAATTTCTAGGCTGCCCCCCCCCCTCTACTTTCAAAACGATGCTACGTGCCTGCATTAATTGACATGTATGCATTTAAAGATTAAATCACTGAAAAAGATTTTTTCAAGCCCTTTGAAAAAAATAAATAACAATATACAGCCAATTGTTTTTTATTGGGGCAACACGGAGGGATCAAAGATCTAAGTACATACATGGTCAAAATTTAATGCCGGTGTATTGCATCAATATGTTGCATTTCTTGGTATTAGCTGGTGTAAATAATAAAGACAGCAGAGAAATAACATATATTTTGGAAAAAAAGAAGAAAAGTTTATACACGTAATCGTGACTGCCTCTTCCTTTTCCAGAGAGAGAGAGAGAGAGAGAGAGAGAGAGAGAGAGAGAGAGAGAGAGAGAGAACTTGACCAGAAAGGACGTTATGCCTTATATCTTTTCAAAATTACTTATCCAATAATACAAATAACTATGAAAAATATTTACTTATATATTGTCATGTAGTTCCACTTTTCTGATTCTGCTAATGTAAACAAGATTGTACACAAGTAGCTACAGTTATATGTTATATTATTTTTTTTTACACAAAATTGGATAAAGCGGACTAAACTGCTAAAGATATATGTATGTAATAAATATCGATCAAAATAATAGTTTAAATGAATAAAAAAAAAAACATACTTTAAAAATTAGTCTCGAATCCAATCATGTTTTTATGAAAGAAGTAGGGACAAACAAAACTAAAAAAAAACTAACTTAGATATGTTTTTTAATAAGCAAGGAAAAAAAACACTAATGGTCTCCAGACCTGAAAGTTTTTTTTTACATTTATAGTTACACAAAACATGTATTCGCATACAATGTATAGCTTTAACTGCTAGATTTGATCGCATACTCGCTACCCTAAGCGTAGCGAGTATGCGAGCGGATAAAAATTTAATTTGATTGTTTTAAGTAAATTCTTTACAGAACTAATGGGAGCTTACCCCCCAACACCCTCCCCATTACATCTACATATGATGGTTACTCGAAATACATGTAGGGACTTCTTGTAGTTCTTCATTTACAAAAAAGAAAAGGAAGAAAATGTCTAAGATGGAATTTACGACATCTTAACTTAGGACAATCCTAAGATACTTTCGTTTTACAACCCAAGACGTATCTTAAGATGTGCCTAAGATATGTCCTAAGAAATATCCTAAGACACGTCTGAAGACATATCTTAGGAAATTTTCATAAGCATGCCTGCTGGTCCAGTTGTTCTAAAGCAGCCAACCATACAGAAAGAACATAAACAGAGGAAAGTCAGAAAACGGACTATAAGAATAAACTAATCTTATTTCAATTAGATCTTTGATCCTCTCAAACAGTAGTGATCTAGTTGGGGGGGGAAGATCTAATTATAATTCGATTGATAATAAACTTAAATGAACTTAGATTTGAGATAAACTGACATGAATTTAAAGCGCATGTGAACATAAAAAATCACGATATTTTATATCTTTCCATAATTTGGCTTAATTTCAATTAAAATGTAAAAACCTATTTTAAAACCTCTAAAAGAACGAGAATTGTCAGTACTCCTATAGGTCAATAAAGTAAAAGTAGCATAAAATTAAATTTGAAACTGCATTTTTGCTCTGCTCAGTAGTATTCAGAATATCATTGGCACACTTCTAAGTCTGATTTTCAAATTGTACGTTCATCTTAGTAATGGACTTCAGCAAACAGAATGTTGTGAAAGTATCAAAAACGTTCAACTTACAATGTAATTTCAGATTTGTACACAATGGAATCATATAGTTTATAAAAACAATGATATATATGGAAAATACTTAACTCTATCAATTCTATATAACATTCCTCAGCTTATTTTGAAAATTTCAGGCAATTACAAGCCATTTCGTACGTGAGGGACGATGCGCATTGCATGTGTTTAATTCAATAAACCCTATTTATAACTCATTATACATGTAATAGACTCAAAGCTGCTGCCAACTTTTTTACGTATATTTATTGATGTAATGGGAAACATTTTGGGAATACACGTCCCGCGTGAAAAGGATTTCGGTGGATAAAACAGGAGGTGAGTAACTTTTACTGTTTTGTAAATTTATTTTTACCTCATATTAAATTGAAAGTGTTAACGTTCTATGTGTGCGTCTCGAGTTTAATCCTTTCTACATTCTATGTAAACGCTGATATCTCAAGTGCAGGGTGTTTCATAATATATGTTACATTTTTAAATCTAATTATTTTTCTTACCTATCATACCTCTATTACAAACTATCAATTATTTTACACATCAAATCCTGCATTTTTGTTCCATGTGAAAAAAAGTCAAGGAAATCATGGTCTTGCAATGATTATTTGTGCTATAAACACCAATATCATGATTTGAATATTTCTCGAAATGAACTTGACTTACCCACTCAGTGCTGAATTGTAAAGCTGTTTTTTTTCAATTCATTCAGAAGTTGATGAAATAAATTTTCTAAAAGAATGGAAGATTTCTAGGATGCTTATGAGAAGGGTAGTAACAAGGTTTAAGGATAGGACAATATGTGATAAATGACACAGTATTCCAGAAAGCCTAAAGACTTTAAGAAGCGGAGATTTAATTGAGATTTAAAGTGGAGACTCTTAGCGTAGAAAACTTCTGAGAAAAGTGTTTAATAGATATTTTCAAATATTTATTTTGACTATATCAGCATTTTCAGCATATAACAAACTTTCAATATGATTTGAAGTTTTCAGCGTACAAATTTCCAATAATGCAAGGAATGATTTTGACCTCTTCATATGACAATCTCAATCTTTATGCTCTTTTCTGTAGGGGTTCTTAAGGAATAGGGTCTAGAATCCTAGACCACAGATAATGCATGAACTTAAAATGAACATGGACCTTCAAATGAGTGTCTAAGCAAATATATGTGACAAGGTTTTATACAAATTTCAAGAAACAACTTTCATTTGTTGTTGAATTAATGGATCGAGATCATTTGAAACATGTAAAGTGAGATTTTGATGTTGTGAAATTCACCGTAGCAGGAATGATGCAACTTCGAAATTTGCCATTTTCTTTAATATAAAATTTTGATCAGTGTTTAATATTTTAGTTGGTAATTGTACTTTATGAATCTTTTGGATACGTGCATTAGTTTGATAAAAAGACTTATCAATATCTTTTTCTTGTGTTTGTCAAATTGAAGATTCAAAATGTAACATATATTATGAAACACCCTGTATTTGAAATGTATTGATTTTAGCATTGTGGACAGATAAATTGAAACAATTCAACCTTTCTTTATCATTATGATTAATCAAGATTCTTTTCTCATGTTTTGACTCTAGTTTACTTTAGTTTATTATTCTTTTTTTATATATATACTTTTTGTAGGTTTACTAACAAACAACCAGTTATCATATCTATCCCATGCTTACTCCATGTATATTAACTGGAACAATGGGATTCTAAATCAAAGTTCACAACTAGCCGGTGTTAAGGTATGTCATTCGTCAGCTTTCTAGAAAAGTTCACGCAGAACCCCTTTCTTCAAACCTATTTATCATAATTCAATTTTCATAATATATTAAAATTCAACATTGTTAATCATTCAACATACAAGGAAAAAAACTGATCAAAAATCCACAAAGAATCAAGATTTGCGAGGGACTATTTTCTATGGTGGAAGGATATTTAGCAGAAAATTGTGCAAATCTGCACATTTATTAAATTTAGTGTCTTAAAACTTCAGTCTTACATACATTAACTCGGGGAATATTTTTGTATCTAGTTTATCTAGTTTGGGGAGCGTCGATACTTCATTTGACCACAGAGGTTTATTTTTATTATGATGATGGATTCATGATGTTGGGCAAAATCTAAAAGGAAAGACCTGAACACATTGCTTGAATGGCGTAAGTATTTTTAAAAAAAAAAAAAAAATTAAGAATCGTATAGTAAAGTTAAAATGCAACAACGTACCATCCATCGCTCCGGGTTGGCTCAGTCGGAAGCGATAAAACACTTAGAAAAACTACATTAAATTTTTGTTATGCTTCAAGCAGACGAAGCTTGTCACAACATTGTTTTTTTAAAGGATCATATTTATGACTAGTTTTTTTTCATAAATAGAATTTGGTTTTAATCCTACGTCTGGAGATCAATTTTATTCTCACAATTCACTTTCTAGCTATCGATTAAATTCTTCAAACTGACAGTTTGATTAAGATGTTAAAATTGACTACTGATTATTAATCGATGACATGATCTTACATACAAGGTCATGGATGGTGTAATATTGTATTTAAAAAAAAACGGATTGTAGTAAATAAAAAATTACAATATGGCAGCTGATGTACATGTAACAGGTCGACAGGGGATACGTACTCCTCCTATGTACCTGATTCATTACAATGACATTACAAAGGATTTGCGTTTCTACCCTACTCACAGATTTGTATTGTAGGTAGTTTTGAGATATATATTTGTTCGTTATCTAAATACATGTAATAAATTTTATTTGATTTCAGTTATTGATCTGCAACTTTAAATTTTATTCAATTTAAACCATGGAATAAAGGGTAGTACATTAAAATCAAGTTTTGATATTTCTTGTATTTCTTAATTTGGCCTGAATCTATTTTTAATCTATTTTTACAGTTTTGTTTCAGCTACAAGAAAAGTAGAAAACAACAAAACTTATTATAAATTTGGTCCTACGAATAGGAAATCCTCTGACGTAAGCGGTAGTTAAGTACATATATATAAGTCTTATACACTGGTTTTGACATTAACTTTAAATAAGCTGCAAGTAAGAATAAAGCACTTCACAAATTGTTCTACTAGTTACCCATTAAATAGAAGGTATGCTGAATTAAATTTATTAAATAAGAGACACCAATTTTTTTAATTTGTAGTAGTGTTAAAAAAATTAATTTGTTTTCTTTTAAACTAATCTAGGAGAAAATATGTCATATTTTATATGTGAAAAAATTATAGTCGTTTTAATTGAAACAAACAACTTTTTTAAATAGCATACTTCAAATGGCATCTCATGAAAGAAAGACTTCTGGAAACACACCCAGTGCTGCCGAATGGAATGTATCGAACCTTTACGAAGAAACGATACAGAATCATATCAGTTCATTCTGGTATTCCGTGCCAGAAAAAGAAATAATTCAGCAAATGTGGAACGAAACACGGAACCTGTCTGCTGAGTACGACTATACACATGGCGCTGTGTTATTTAAATTCTATTTGTTTGATTCCTATAGTAGTAAACTCACTGGAGAGACGCTTCATCAATTATTTGTGATACTGGGATTGATTATTGGATGCCTGGGGCTCGTGGGAAATGTTGTCGCCATCTTCAAAATTTTGTGCGATAAAAAGTTCCATACTCCAACATTCGTTGTCATCGGATGTCTCGCATTTTCAGATCTTCTCTTTATTGTCTGCATGTTTCTTTATAGATTTTCCAACTTTACTATGTATATTTCATCCCAAGGTTTTCCTGTCTTAATAACAATGACGATTTTACGTGAGACGATTTTTCATAGTTCAGTTACACACATTGTACTCCTTTCTGTAATTAGATATCTATTAATAGCATATCCGTTACAGAGTAAAATACGACTGACCCCGACAGTTATCTTGGGATGTTCTATTGTGGTTTGGGTTTTTAGTTCACTATTTTCAGCATTGATATCACTACCATCAATAGAGGACTATATTTATGCACGCGTACGGACTATGTTTTTCATAAGAATAACATATTCTGGGTTATCTGTTTGTGCAATCCTGACTTTACATATTTTGAAGATGAAAACCTTGAAAAAATCTTCTATTCCTTCCAGCATCGGCAGAAGAATGAATGTTATAATTTTTATTATATTATTTGTTTTTATCTGCTATCAAGTTGCATACATTTTATTCGAGTTTTCTGTATATCTTGTAACGATGTCAGTGTATTATTTTGTCTATTTACATGACATTTTTTTTATCCTTGTTACACTGAATTACTCCTGTAATCCTTATATACTTTTCTTTGCTTCATTTTTATGCTCAAGCAGCAAACGTAATCAAATTAAACACAAGTAAAAACATGTAGCTATTTTGATAGGGTTTTCCTAAGATTGCCATATAGATTGCATTTTGAGAGTATAACTGCTCTGCTGAATAAATCCGCGGGTAACATGTGCCATTTAGAAATACGAATATTGCAAGAAGGGTTGGTTTCCCCCAGATTCTACTTAAATGTGCTTATGCTTTTTTGAATAAGAAAAACTAGCATTGGTTTGGGCATATAGTTGCAATGAACAAGTATTGCCCTTTCAAGTTTAAGGTACAGTTGTCCCAATAAATTTTCTCTTTTTTAATTTTGTCCTTTTTGTAAAACAGTAGATATGCAAACTCATCAATATCATAGCATAAGATTTGCTCGTTAATGAGAACTTAAAAAAAAGCGCTTATATACATTAAGTAGTTAAATGTTGGCTTTTTAAAGAAATTCAGTCTTAACATCAACGGTTTTTTTTTTAATTTGGAAAGCCTTCATAAATGTAAGAATTTTGTACGCGTTTAGGATTTGAATAGCCTACCTCTTATAAAATCTCTATTAGCATATGAGTTACATGATATTTCATAAAATATAATATAAAAGGGATACCTTTTCATTTCCGACAATAAATGTTTTTATTTCCGACATTAATATTTTTTTATATCCGGAATTTTTGCAAAGTATCTCACCGGCAATTTTAAATGTTTACCAAGTAGATGAAATTGAAAGGAATTTATTTCAAATTTCATTTTTGAAAAAAAAATCATTAATAAAAACAAAAAAAAAAGCATTTCGTATACATTGTAATTGCATCTGTACATGTAGCATTAAGTATACGTAAAATAGTTCAATGCACATTTAACCTTTTTATCACCATTTATGTTCTCTAAATTAACTGTCAACAACTGATCCGAAATTATGTCAAAGACATTGACGTACCAGAAATTATTCTTATTAAATCAAATTTTTCACAAGAGATTTCTTCAATCCTGATTTTATTACCGAAAAGCACTCCCTGAAAAATGTCAAAGATGAAAACTTGAATATGTCGAAAATGAAACTAAAAAATGTCGGAAACGAAAAGTTAAAAATCTATATAAAAAATGCTCTATTGAAATGCAGTAAAATATATGAAACTGTGATTAATATTACTCAGAGCTTATACATGTATATGCTGTAAAATAATCTTACTGTTCACACTTGTTATATTGCCACTAATACAATGTTACTAATTAGCCAGCACCCTAGAAAATAAGATGACGTTATGAAAGTCATTAGCTCTAATGGCATTTAATTGGATGAAAAATTCATATGAATCACATGCAATATTTAACTACTTTTTAACGCATCTCATTATAAGTCCTCTTAGCCTCCATTCCAGTTTTATCTGCATCACATGTTTCTTTTGCTATGATTACATTTTACAGTCAAAACGGATAAAATGCATTCCTGAATGTTCATGTTTCTTTAATGGATAAAATTACACATTTGTCAATTTTAGATTTTGGCACAACTGTACATATTTTTTAGAGAGACTTACCATTATACAGTTTAGCATTGTTCTCATCCTTTTTAAAGCATAGTATAATAAAGTTTTCCAAGTTTTAACGTTTCTTACTGTTTTACTTTTGAAAATTTTTAATATAAGATATGAATGTACTTTCTACAATGGTTCCGATATGTACTTCTAAACATAAAATTAGACTAATACAGATTCTCACGCTACAGGTTGTCAGAATCTGTGCAGACAATGATAGTAACTGCAATCATTGAAATGTAAAGGTACGAGTATATAGAGGGAAAATAATTGTGCATTCGCAGATATTTTGAAGGAAAAAAATCCTAACTTAATTTATCTGTTCTAAAGAACGCACAGTTAGTCGTCGATGGTATGAATGATAATTATCATACTAAGCGTGAACATTAAAACAAATATATTATTCTTCAAACCAAAATGCTAAAATGAATTAAGAAAAATAAATTACTCGAAAGAATTTTACATACTTAATTCCTTGTGTATTATCCAACAATTTCTTCAGATTTTTGACAAGAAAATAAAAAAAAATTAAATATGCTTTCACAATGCATCAAAGATTTAGAAATACGAAATATAAAGATATCAACTTGATTAAAAGATCAATTTAAGTCATTTAAAGCAATACAAATTTGGATCAGAACAAACGGACTTTTAAATCATCTGAAGTGGGATCTAGTGCCAGGGAGGAATGAGTATCCTCTGTTGTCTGGTCACACCCACCGTGTGCTTCTTCTTATGATCGGGAGTACGGAACGTTCTGCAGACAATTTAGTGTCAAAATACAGGACAAATATTTCAGGCGAAGATATTCTTGCTTAAATTCACAGTTATTTAATCTGTGATTATTGATATTAGTAAAAGTATTTATGTGTACAGTGTTGAGGGAAAGGTAATTTTTTAGTAAACTTTCTGGGAAAAAAATATTAACTATATTTTAAGAAAAATATTGTGGTTATCTTGGGGTTCTAGCTTTAACAACAAAAAGAAAATCCAAATATCATTTTTACTATCACGCTAACCACCAGGCTAACGTCACAGTACCCATTATTGCCGAGTACCCATTATTGCCGATTTACGTTTTTACGTTTAAAAATCTGTCAAACGGTAGTTATTTGTAATTATTTCGCAAGATACATAAATTACACAATTTTTTTAAACCAACAATCGTCTCGGAGAAAGAAAAAGTTGTTTACAATTAATAAACTCACCGGTGATATTTTAGGTCTTTGAAAACACACAAAATAGCAGTCGTGCGACAGGACATGCCATAGAATTTTCGACTAGATTTCCACTTTCCTGACAGAATCAGTCATGTTTTGGTGAAAATCAAATGAATATTTTCCTGCATGCAATGATACTAAAAGAAATTATCCAAGATAATATTTCTACTTGCAGTATTTCACAAAAATTTCGATGAGTACGAAGCGTCTGCTGTACGACGCCATTTTTGTTTTAATCGGGAGCGGATCAAAATCCACCACACGCACCTGTTCTTAATAAATCTGCAATAGGTTATTTTTATCGATTTATTTTTGCTCATATCGCTTCAAAATTATATGGACAACTTTTTATATTAACATAACAAGGTGGAAGTGTCTTATCTATTTATTTTTTTAATAAAAATATTTATAAATGGGAATATGAAAAAAAAAATACACAAGTTCTGGTTGATATGAGCATGATGAGAGTAGAAAGACATATCCTGGATACATCCTTGGAGAAACAATATACTCACTTAATAACTTGCTCTAAATTTTTTTTTCTTCAAGAAATCACACAAAATAAATATTATGAAAAATGAGGTTCTATTGAGGATGGGGGACGGTGCAAGCTACTTTCCTTCTTAGACCCTTTTTACAACTCGAAGTCATTTCATAGCTACAAAAATTGGAAACAGAAACCCTGGGGTTGAAGGGTCCAAAGCTTCTAGTCATACCTCATAATTGAACAAAATTCTTTCAAATAATAAATACCAGGGTTACCCTTAGCTATTGGTATACTGCAGTACTAATTGAACTTTTATGTAGTTGTACATGTTGTATAAACTATAAATATACAGTGACAAATGTATATGGAACGCCATCACTGCCTTATAGCATACAACTATGCATTTATTCCGTCAATTTATCATTACGTGATGTGAACATATCTTTACGTTATGTCCATTTTTTATAGGATGATGAAAATATATCTTAACATCATGTCAATGCTGCATTACATGAAGTAAATACATCCTTTCATTATGTCAGCACTTCATAACTTGAAGTAAAAAATCCATTACGTGAAGTGATAATGTGTTTACATTGTGTTAAAACTTTATTACGTGAAATGAATGTTTCTTTACATCATTTCATTTCTTTAATATGTGAGGTCAAAATTGCATTACGTCAAGTAAATTGTATTTTATAATTAAACTTATCATTACTTGAAGTCAAAAGCCCATTCCTTTTTGAGAGTGTATATTTCTATTATATCAAAGCATTATTACGTGATATGGATTTATCGTTATTTTACGTCGAGGACATCATGATGTGAGGTGAACACATCTTACCTTTATGCCAGTGCTTTATTACGTGGTGTAAAAAGTGTATAACATAATGTGAACATATCTTTATATTATATCAACACTTTATTACATTATGTCAAAACTCCATTCCGTGATGTGGATATATAATTACGTTATGTCAACTCTTTCTTATGTGATTTAAAAATATCTTTATATTGTCTTAACTCTTTATCATGTTGATTTCAAAAGTTCATTACCTGATGTTAAAATACATTTACATTATCTCAAAGCTGTATATCTAGTATATAATCAGTGGCGGATTTAGGGGGGGGGGGCGCACCCCCCCCCCTAAAATTGTCAAAGTTAACGTAAATCACAGTTTCGTCTAGAAAATGTAAACTATATGTTTACTTGGTAGACCGCATTTTTACCCTACAAAATCTCTAGAACCCAGGAAATTCAGGGGGCTTCGCCCCCCCCCCCCCCGGACCCCCACCAGGGCTTTGCACTGGACCCACTGGGAGCCTCAAGGCGGCCCCAACCCCTTGCCTACTTTTGGCGCCCCCTCTAACTTCAATTCCTGGATCCGCACCTGATAATGAATGTTGACGACCGTCTTTTAATGACTGGTAAGAAAGGGGGGGGTCCTAATTGATTAGGACAAATTACAGGCACATAATATCAACCCCCTCTTTTCCCAGACATAACTTTACAGTAACTATAGAAAATGTAATGTTCATTGAAACTGTACAGTCCCCCCCCCCCTGCCACTTCTTGTTGAAGTATAGTCCACTAAGGGTAATGTAATATATCTGGAAAAAATAGGACTGATTGAAGTTGGACCACTCTCCCCGAAATAGCATTTTCGGGCTTGGACTTTTTTTTTCTGGCTTGTCAAGTTTTTTCGGGTAAATGATTTTTTTTTCTGGCTGACCTCCTCTTTCAAAAAAAGATGCTACGTCACTGGAGTTAGTAATTTTTTTTTAATCATTCCTGGGCCAGAATTCTATTACAAAAATCTACCAGTCGCACATCTAAATCAGTTGAAAGGCCTTACGAAGGAAGGGGGACGGTATATGGTTGGAGACCAGGGGGCGGAAAGCGGAGAAGCTCTCAGTCTTTATAGTTTTATAGAAAAATGTGTTCAACTTAATTCAGCTAAACTTAATGTGAAACTAATGCAATGTCCTACAAAGTTTAAGACTTTTATAAAAAAAAAAAAGAAAAAAAAAAAAAGAAAATTCAAAATAAAAAGAAGAAAATGATTGCTGCACGACTTATTTAATTATCAGATTAAAGTAAACACCATTGAATTTCGACGTATCTTTAATTCACAGTCGCAGTGATAAGGCTTTGCATGTTTCAAGATTGTCAATCATTTGTCGCTTAAAGTTTTCATTTAAAGACGTCATTCCGAAATCGCTGAGAATCTCTTCCACGACAGTTTTCTCTCCCATCATTTTTACTGCTCGCGGAACGCGGAAAATACGATATGCTCATGTAAAGGCCGAGGATACCCGTGTTCGCATAACGTAATAGTGAATCGACATAATGTAGAAGAGTGCGCACAGTATGGCATGACCTTTTCACATCAGTTAATAAAAACTAAGTTTGTCATGAAAAGTAAACATAACGAAATGCAAGTTGACGAAATAAAATTGTAGTATGTGTAAATGTCATAAAGAGTTGATATAATGTAAAGGAAAGTTAACACAATGCAATAGTAGTGTGGGTAAATGTCATAAAGAGTTGACATAATGTAATGGAAGGTTGACACAATGCAATAGTAGTGTGGGTTAATGTCATAAAGAGTTGACATAATGTAATGGAAGGTTGACACAATGCAATAGTAGTGTTCTGCTATAAGGCAGTGACGGCGTTCCATAAATGTACATGTACATGTTTATAATTGAACAAAACACTTTAGAAAATGAAATACTTTGAAGCTGTTTTATTTGTTTATCTTGTGACTTGTGAAAAAGAAGCAATGTAGGTAACAAGATAACACCCACCCCAATGGTTTAGAGAGTACCTGAAAATTAAAGTTAAGCAAAGTCAAAATATTGTTTACAGTTTGTAAAATTAGTAATACCTGGAAATCAAATGTAAACAATGCAAGTTTTACTAACAGTCTGCTTCTAAAGGGGGGGGGGGGTTAAATTGTT
>NW_026938452.1:0-8363 GCF_032062105.1 Saccostrea cuccullata
ATAATTCTTTATGCTTGTATATTGCTAACGATAATCTCATATTAAGAGCATAACAATTATTATGTGCTAGCAAAATAAATCATAATTTTAGGGTTAAATTCCTATGAAAAATAGAAACGAAATGATGCTGAATGAAAAATAATATGTATTGTTACATGTATTCTCATTAACTGTTATGAAAAATTTGAAGGTATTTTCTTGAAACCAAAACAAAATTAATTGCTCTAAGGAAAATATTTCGCTTTTGCTTAAAAAAAATAAATCTAAGGTAAAATGCTCAAAATTTTGTAGATTTTTGAAATCAAATGCTATTGATATGAAATGGCAAAAAGTAATTAAAATGTAAAGTATTACATACCTTGAGATGAAAACACCAGCATACATGAACACTGAGGATGGTTATCTAAAAAGAACAGAAAGAAGTAAAACAATTTTATCGGGGTAAAAATACGATCAGAAAAATTATATTTTTAATGGTACACATATCAGTGTCGCAGTACCCAATAAATCAATAACGAGCATTTACAAAAAATTAAAAGGGGCTACAGTTTATTATATATTCAAAATTAAGTTTAATGCCGTTATAAAATCAACGTTATTGCCTTGAATTATTATTATTATTATTATTCAAGAAAAAAAAATTATTTTACATTGTAAACACCAGTACGTCTATATGCAAATAAAGTGACAATCAATGTTTGATTAATTGTAAAGAAAGGAATGAAAGAATAAGTGTTAAATGTTTATTATTGATCGAAATAATTTCGGCCTAATGTACTTATCGTGTGGACTTGTAGGGGTATAAATTTATATATGAACCTACCCACGTTGTTTGACAATAGTACAGAGTAGGCCGCATACATGTACTTATTGTGTGGGAGTTTTTGGGTACAAAGTTTATCTGTGCCTACCCACGGTGTTTAGCAATAGTACAGAGTAGGCCGCATATATGTACTTATTGTGTGGGAGTTTTTGGGTACAAAGTTTATCTGTGCCTACCCACGGTGTTTAGCAATAGTACAGAGTAGGCCGCATATATGTACTTATTGTGTGGGAGTTTTGGGTACAAGTTTATCTGTGCCTACCCACGTTGTTTGACAATAGTACAGAGTAGGCCGCATATATGTACTTATTGTGTGGGAGTTTTGGGTACAAGTTTATCTGTGCCTACCCACGGTGTTTAACAATAGAACAGAGTAGGCCGCATACATGTACTTATTGTGTGGGAGTTTTTGGTACAAAGTTTAAATGTGCCTACCCACGGTGTTTAGCAATAGTACAGAGTAGGCCGCATATATGTTCTTATTGTGTGGGAGTCTAGGGTTCATTATTTATTTGTACCTATCCACATGTATAAGATAAGTACAAGGCTAAGGGTTTCTTTGTACCAGTAACAGTTTATGTCGTGTTAGATTTTTTGATTTGGAGATTTTTTAAGTTAACACGACTTAAACTGTGGTCGAAGAAATGAAACTTACCAAGATCAATGGCTTAAATTCTTTGTGCATTGGCATACCTATGTTAAAGGAGTTTGTTCCTAGTATACTTGTAGATTTTACATATATACCAATAAGAGGTAGTTATGTATTTGTTTGCACATTATGACATTTGCGTCTAATGTAGCAGGATTTCACTTAGTTTAGAGTTACCCGTACGCTTGATCTTCATGTTTTGTGCGGAGTTTATATGTATGCATATGGGTCGAAGTTATCCATATTTTCACTGTTTTGTTTTAAAGTATATGTGCCCTATTACATCTAAACATAATGGCAACTTCATTTCATGTTCATTGCAGTCAATTTCAAGTAAGAGTATCACAATAGTTCTTAGTTGTTACAAAGTACGTGTTACAAATAGTGGTATCTCCTATACATGTGACATTTTTATCTTTTGTTATGGAGTTAATAGATTTATTCTTTAATATTTCGTTTGATGAAATTGGTAGAATCCCGGAACATGTAGATTTTCGTCAAAGCGAATCCTCTTAGCAGAGAATTAATCGATTATTATCAGTATGATTGTAATACAATATATATTGCTATCAAGGTTAGTCTACAGGAAAAAGTTTACTCTTTCTGTTCAAGGTTGTTACATTTAGTTTTTCTATGAGCATGATAATGTACATGATGTATCACTTTGTTTACAACTCAGTTGTTGGTTTTTGGCGTCCTTTCTTTAAATGACACCTTAGACTTAAAAAGTATTCATATAATTTTCATGTTTAAGTTGCAGATGCCTTTTGATGAATTTGCCAGTGTGCATATTTGCTACATCCTAGCAGCCCGAGTGTAGAGGAAGCGTAGCTATAACTGTTAATAGCCCAGAGAGCCTAGCAGAATTGTGCCGGATGCCATGAATCTAATGTTATTGATACAGGTTTGATCTGTTTAACAAATATTGACTTAGCGAGCTGTTTTATCTAACAAATTGCATAAGATCCGCGCCACCGGTGGATAATGTCCTAAACCAGCCCGTCCACTAGTGTTATTCCAGATACAATTTGACTTTACCAACAACTTTCATGCGATCAGCCGGTATAAGATCCATATGTTTGCTAGCTAAACTGCTGCAGTGCTGCTACAGGTGTGCCCCAAATCAGCCGTGTAATCAGGATATCCACTAGCGTTGGTTCACAAAGCATCCATACCAGCTAGATCATTCAATTTGGTTTCAAATAAAACATTTACAGGCTAGTCAGCAAGTAAATAATATAGGAAGATCCCCCCTCCATAAAATTTCAAATAAGTTCCCTATATAGCTGGTAAATATAGGTTTAATTTATTTTTATAAATTAGTACAGACCCCATGCACGGTCAGTACATTAAATGAAAGGATTTTCAATTTACGTCCCTTTTCGGAAATTAAGCATTGTCAGGCTAGAATACAATAATAATAATAATAATAATAATAAATTATTTTAAAAAGTTTCTAATAGACAGCATAATGTAGGACATTGTTTGGAGTTACTAGCTCATGTTGTACATTGTACGTTTCTGCGGTCTTTATCTTTAAATATTAATTTGCTTTAATAAACCCCATGTAAAATTTTCTCCAACATATTTTTATATAAAAATTCTATTAATTTTCGGTCTTGTTTGACATCTGTAGTTGAAAGATAATCGTTTTCTTTTGATATTTAGGAAAGGCATTTTTGCACATGGTGGCAGTATTTCATTCTTGACATCTCTTTCCTGTCTGACGATAGCAATGTTATTAACTCAATCTTGTTATCAAATTTATGGTTACATCCTAGGATTGCGTTCTTTGAATTTGCTATGCTTCGCTCTACCTAATTTCAGTGTGGTAAATTAATGTCTTACAGATTCCCTATGTTCATGATATTTTCTATCCTTAATTTTAATTGGCCGGTCAGTATGAAAGTAGGCAGAGTTGTCAAAGAACAGATTTGTGAGTTTGTAAGGAAGGCAATCTAGGAACATTCTTGTGTTATTCAGTTTTGTAGTCTATCTACGAAATTTGTTCCAAATTATATTTGTGAAATTTAGATTTTTGGACTTACAATAAATTCTAAACTTTAGAACCGACTTTTCAATTGACACAATATTACATGGTGAACTTAGTATAATCCAGGAATTTTACATTCAATTCAAAACGCTTAGGAACATAATAATTTAACCTTCACTGTGTACAACTTCTTTATACTTTCTGGAATAGAAGTATGGTAGATTCCTCCATGAAAAGGGCATACTTCATGGAATTAATGGATACACTCTTTTGGGTCAGACAGTTCCAAGAGAAAGGGCTGTTATGCAAATATTTTGGGGTTGTTTATATTTGTTGAATTTCTGATACAAATCTTTAAAATATTACAATTTGGAAGATACTCTTAATGGTTTACAAAAAATAAATAAATAAATAAATAAATAAATAAAATAAACACTCACTTATATAAAGTTAAATAATTCAAGGTTGTAGTAAGTAGAATGATATCTGACCTAGTGTCCTACACATGAGCACTCTCAACATGATTCTTCTTCAATCATGTATTTTTCATAATTCTCTCAATATCAATTTATTATACATGTTTTGTGGAACTTAAGTATGTACAGTAATTTAATTGTACCTTGATATCAAAAGGAGAGAACTAATACAGGCCCTTGGCCTGCTGTTCAATCCATATTCATATTGTACACTTTGTATATTATGAATAAAATACTTCTTTTACTAAAAGCATTCTCACTCATCACTAGGTTGAATTTGTCAAAATTTAAGTTTGTTGACATAATAGATCTCAACCATTAATCCTGATAATAATTGAAACTACTAAATTAACAAAGTGCTACACATCATTTAGATAATTCATTAAGATATGTTTCACATTGTCATTGTCAGGGACAGATCTGGAAATATGCATGCTCTCGATAGATAGCCCCCGGCCGCTAGCATAATATAATAATTTTTCAAAGCAGGGAAATCTGTAAGTCTGGATCTTTTGCAAATGTGTATATGGTAAGCTACTCATGAGACACAGACAAACTGTTCAGAAATCTCTATTAGGATTTTGAAGGACAACAGTTCAAATGCATTGCATAGATATATTTGCTTAAAATCACTTAAACTTAATAAGTTCACATAATCTGTAACATACAAGAATGAAGATCAAATATTGGTCAATGGTAATTATTGTTTTGTTCTTCTTAAAAAAAAACAAAAAATAAATAAATAAATAAAAAATAATAATAATATCAATAAAAATCTAGCATTTAATAGCTGTTTTTGTTCTACTCCCATTAGTCCGATTCTAGAATGTAGTTTAATTGCGAGTCAGTGTTTAACTGCAGTTCTGTTCTATTCATGATAAATAGTTAGATACTAGGATGTATTTAAATACAGGTCAGTGATTTAACTGCTGTTTTGTTCTACTCGTGAAAATTAGTTAGATATTAGGATGTAATTTAAATGCAGGTCAGTGATTTAACTGCTGTTTTGTTATACTCGCGATAAATATTTTGATACTCACTAAAGATGTAATGTAAATACAGGTCAGTTATTTAACTGCTGTTTTTGTTCTACTCTTACAATTAAAAATACCTTAAGGAACATGTTCATTCCCACATTGACAGGTCAGTGAATAACTGCTGTTGGATATCTAAATACTCCTCATCTGACTTCGTTACTTGCTGGCTCAATAAACAATACTTTTCGATTTGTCATTTAATTACTCTGAAATTAGTTTTCTTCCATACTTACATGTATTACTCAATATCGTTATT
Organism: Saccostrea cuccullata; assembly: GCF_032062105.1. Classification (NCBI taxonomy): domain Eukaryota; kingdom Metazoa; phylum Mollusca; class Bivalvia; order Ostreida; family Ostreidae; genus Saccostrea; species Saccostrea cuccullata. Next base: position 5,235 of record NW_026938452.1, read on the forward strand.
TATTAACATTGCTCGGATATTATATCAATACAGGTATTTCCTTCATTATATGACATGTAACTACATTTTCGTGATAACTGGTAACGGAATAATTAATGAAAGGTAGATTTTTATTTTTCATTTCATTACTTTAAGTTGAAATGTGTGGAGAGGCCAGTGATTAACTGCCTTCATATAGATTTGATGTGTGCAAGCTCACCTTGGATGGCACGGATGTGATTTACATGTCACATCTTACATGGATGTGACCTGCATATCACATCTTGTGGCCTATTTTGTTTTGATGTGCCATCTATTTGCTAACTTTTTAATATGATGTTTTGATTGTCTTGTCTTACAGATACTTTTTTCTAGTCATTTTTGGGGGATCAGACATTATCATATTTTACGTAACTGATAAGCAAAGCTTGTGAATCTGATCCCCCTTCTTGTTTGTTAAATTGTTCACATTTATATCGTCATTTTAATAAATGACATTATTCATCAACATGAAAGTGTTTTATTTGACTTTTACAAAATTAGCAAAAACAAGCTGCGGTGATCTTGCCTATAAGCATTAGAAGACATAAAAAAACAATTATTAGAATAATAATTGTATTTATGTATTTAATGCGATAATTTGTTTGGAGGTTTCCGGAAACATTTACGTTTGTAAATTGTGAAAATTCTCAGATCCACGCCTTGCCTGAGGGATTAATTGTAATAGAATGTGTAAGGTCACGTGGTTAGCTCAGCGAGTCATTCACACTCGCGCGCTCACCAACGCTAACATGAAGCACGTCTATTTTGAAGACCCACCTCCACCCCAGCATTCCTATCCCTTAATATGATCATTAATTTCTTGTAAAATTTATATTATATTATAGTTTTTACTCAATTGTTTTACTGCTTCTATGTATTTGGTTTTGATTACGATCTTTTTGCAAGCTTTTTCTTCTGAAGTTTTGATTGTGTCTTTGATGTACCATCTTTTTGCCAACTTTTTCTTGTGATGTTTGCCTATTTTGTTTTTATGTGCCATCTATTTGCTAACTTTTTAATATGATGTTTTGGTTGTCTTGTCTTACAGATACTTTTTTCTAGTCATTTTTGGGGGATCAGACATTATCATATTTTACGTAACTGATAAGCAAAGCTTGTGAATCTGATCCCCCTTCTTGTTTGTTAAATTGTTCACATTTATATCGTCATTTTAATAAATGACATTATTCATCAACATGAAAGTGTTTTATTTGACTTTTACAAAATTAGCAAAAACAAGCTGCGGTGATCTTGCCTATAAGCATTAGAAGACATAAATGTATTTAAAGCGTGGATACCGTTATCTTATTAAAATTGAAATAAAAAGATCTCATCAGTTTAATCCTATAAGTGTTATTTACATTTTAATTGTTCCTGTGGGATGTTTGAAAAAAACATGCACACGATCGAGTCTAACCGATTGAATTAAAATTAATTATAAGATCACTCTGACTACAAGTTTTACATGTGCCTATTTAAAGGTATCAGTCATAGGAATGAGCTTTCAAATTAACCAGGAAGTTCAATTATGATTTATTTTTTGAAGACAATTCTTGTCAAGGTTTAAAGATCCTCGTGAAATGCAATCAATATGCTCTATTGATATTTTTTAGATCAAAATCAATGGTTGGCTCATAATAAAAATTATATTTGCTGTTTCTTTATTTAGATCTAGTCGTAAATTCCAAGTTCTAAAGAGAGCTTTATTGATATATTTAAGTTTTAGAACATATGAACGGTCTTAACTACCATTTTTTAGTTATCATTTCTGAAAACAATCATTGGAAACAATGTTTCATCATCATATATTTGGTCTATGTAATGATATTTTTGGGGACAATGTCCCTTCTGAACAATCTAAGACTTCAATTATCGAAATATCTTACAAACATCATCGGGCGGTAAAGATTCATATATAATTTATTTTACTCATTCCAAAAATTGTACCAAACTTTACAGCTGAATACAAACTAATGAAAAAAGCCTTTTTGATAAAGTCAAGGACAAGATTATTCAAATTAGTGCGTCAAAATAGTGCGTGTAAAAAGGAAGAATTTTAACGATCGAATGATAATTGTAAACACGGCTACTTTACCCCATCTGAATTTTAAACCAAGGTGGATCAATATTTTTTTTTATAAGTAGGATTACTTCTCATCATTAAGATAATTAAAAAAGTTCATTTCCACTTCCATCACTTCATATATTTTTGAAATTTGTGCACTTAATATAGACGACTTTAACTTATATATACTGTATCACTGCAGTATTTTAATCATGCATTTACTCAGATACAAATATGTTTAATGAAGATTTTCTACAAATACAGAATAAAATTTTAGCAAGGTATATTGCAAACATAAACATACAAACTTTTCTTAATACTCGTTCATATTTTATCATTTGCAGATTGCTAGAATAAGTAGAATCATTGATTAGTCCATATTTTTTTTTCTGGATTGATTTAGTGTTAGACTCTAGATAGACAATGGTCAGAACAGAAACTAATGTCAGATGCCAGATATGTATGGAAAAACCCTAAGTAAGTTTAATTGTTGTCCGTCAGCTACCTTTTAAAATACGTTTTGGGGTTATACCTTATAAAAGTTATCCCATGTATCATTGCGTATTTTTTTAAGCTCACGCATTTTTTTCTGACACAGATTAAAGTAACACTGTTTCAATTTGATTTTATGTAACGTAACAAAGCACAAAGAAAATACAATATGTTTTTCATTGTTCAACAGAAAACCAGTTTTAAAAAGTAATTTGCGCTCTTCACCTTTTGCAACCAACTTCTTACTTTTATGGTATTGTTATTTCACGTAATTTGGGATATTATTTTTCAGTTTATAATCCATTTTTAACTATCGAATTGATTAATATTATCTAATTTTTAAAACTTTAATTTCTTTAAGAAATCTAAATTTAACGTATTAATAAACCATACCATTGGATCGTATTTTGGCATGCTCTACATATGAACAATTTCTAAAACGAGGTAAATTATTGATAAACAAGTTGATGAAAAAAGAATATCAGCAGTTCCATTTAAATTCATCATTTTTTAAGTTCTAAGGTCGATATAATGGCCTTCGCAGCAAATAA
>NW_026938453.1:0-8402 GCF_032062105.1 Saccostrea cuccullata
TGAAATATTTAAATTTCCATTGCATGGTAATTTTATGAATGAATGCCTTTTGCATTTAGGCATATTATCACGCAATCAACTCGATTAGTCACATCATGAAACCAAAAACATTAGACAGTTATTTCTTAAATGAAATATTTTTTTAATACAAAGCATCCTGTCAAAATCCACCCAGCTGTCAGAATGAGGGTTTTGTGGCCCATACCTGCCAATGTTTGTGTCCCTCTGAACTTACAGGAACCACGTGTGAACAGGTTACCACCGACACAGGTAAATTCTTCGAACAGGTTTCCATCTCTACACTGTACAGGAAAATTCTATGAAAAAACAAACAAGCAAGCATTGAAAAAGAACAGGTTGATCATTAATTTTGTCATGGTTCAGTTGTTCCAGACTACGAAATAATAAAAAAGGATGGATCATAAACGATATCAAATAAAAAATGTAGTCCTGTTTTCATTCAGAAATATGATAAGTAAAAGTACTACAGCCATAATAAGCAAAAAGGTTGAACAATAAAATTTAACAAAACTATCATTGTTTAGGATGTGGTGGTGTAATTAATCTGAGTTCGGGTCAAAGCCAGACCATCGAGTCTCCTGGTTACCCGAATGCGGTTAGCACCGACAAAGAATGTGTCTGGCTAGTCAGAGTAAGTCTTTGATTTATAGAAAACAGAAAAATGAAAAAAAACAGTATGAAAATTAGAGTCCGGAAAAATATCCTTTAAATAAGTAAATTACCGTATTTATTTCTGCTAAGTCACATAATTTTGGAATGTACTATAAAAAGACGGTTTTTTTCTCGCCAGGGGCCAAGTGAATCAAATATAAGACTAACAATAGACGAACTGGATTTAGCAAGGAATAATTTTGATTCGAAGTGCTATCACTGGCTAGAGATTAGGTTCAATATGATCGGCCAAAGTGGAATCAGGTATGACATTATAAAATATTTTTAAGTATATTTAATAATTTTTACATTTTATGAATTGACTTCAGACTTTTTGAAACTATCTTTATAAATAATCTAAACCATATTCAATAATCTGGTTGTGGAGATTTGGATATTATTTTACTTTATTTTATTTATCTATTTATCTTCTTTTTTTGCTTTTAAGGCAGTGTAACACAGTTAGCGGTCAAAATTACTTAACGACAAATGATGGTGAGAGCAACCTGATGCTCCTGAAGTTTGACAGTCGATTTAATAAAAACACCCAAACCTCACAGGGTCAAAGATTCAAACTGACTGTGAAAGCTGAAGGAGGTAGGTTCTATTTGTTCTATACATGCAATACATTTCATTGAAAGTATTACACAAACTCTGTTCAGGTTATTATAAATACACTAATATATGTACATGTATTTAAGATAAAGAAAAGGAATGAAATAAAGAATGATTTTATACTTAATAATAATCTTGATATCTATACTCAGTGTAAATTTAAGCAAATAACATACACACCTGTTTTGAGGTCTGTGTTTCCTCTGCTCCTTTTTAGTATTGTCTCATGTCTTGAATACCGTTTGTTTTCTCTATCTATTTCATTTATATACATGCAGATCATTTTTGACAATTTTTTTTTTATTTTTTAAAAGCATTAAGTGCGAAATATTGCACTCAGATTTAATATTTGCTTTTTTGTAGGAACATCTTCAAACCCATGCGATCCTAATCCCTGTCTGAATTCCGGATCGTGCACCGTTGTTGGCTCAACTTTTGATTGTACATGCTCAACAGGCTGGACTGGAACAACATGCGATACTCCTGTTCTCAGTTGTCAACCGAATCCATGCCAAAATGGCGGCACCTGTTCTATAATTGGTAACAGTGTATCATGTGACTGTCCACCGGGATGGATCGGGCCTAACTGTGAAAGTAAGTATATAGTAACAAACAACACAAATATCAGAAAAAGTAGATGTAATATTCTATGTTGTAGCTTATACTTTTAAACTTTTTATTCAAAAGACAGATTTACGAGATAAAGATTTTAGGTGAAATAATAGAGAGAGAGTTTTTTTTTTTAATTTTTTTTTTAGACATTTTCTATTCTTTGCCTACAAACGTGTTCAAGAAAAATAATATATAATTTTTGGGGAAAATTTATGATAAAGTCGATAAAGAAAATATTGAGACAAGGTTGAGACTCGATAATCGAATTTAATCGAATGACAAAAAAATTACATTTTCTGTTATGTTCCCTATGTATACACTCTCAATTTTAGCCTCATCCACTGCAACCAGTACAACAACGACGACAACGACCACAACTGTTACACCGCCTACAGGTACCTCCAGACTTTGTAACTTTGAATCAACTAATTGCTGGATGGTGAAATACGGAGAACTTTACTCAGTACAGGTAATCATCTGCTTCTTAAGATTATTGATTTTTAGAGACCTATCACCTATGGCTTTTAAAATGTATATAAAGTATTTTTAAAAAATCAAATTGATACTGTGAAATTACAAATTTTCATGGGGGTGTATTTTCGTGGTTTTCGAGGTATGCCGATGAGACCCGCGAATTTATGTCCACCACGAAATACAATTTCAAATATATTACGACTGAACAATTCATCAGTCACGAAATCAAATCCTCATGAATCATTATATTTTCCTAAAACAACGAAAATTTGACCCCTCGAAAATGTTGATTTTACAGTAATTCCTAAACTCAAGTTTTTAAAAATTCAACAAGAAATGAACTAGGATTGCAAATTTCAAATCATTTTTTAAATTAATCATCTAAAGTTTATGCATTTAAAACCTCTTATGTCGTCATTTCTTAGAAAATCTTTTTTATTTTCCTGCATATCATGCTACTGTACTGTGTAGGTATCGTCCGGCATGGAACCGTATGCTGGATATCTCAATACTGCCAGATATGGATATCTTTTACCTGGCTATTCCTTCATACTAGAATCCCCATCTGGAACCCTCAGTAGTAAGTCTTTATAAATTCCATATGACATCCAATTTTGTTTATCTACTTTACAAACAACAGGTGTTTGTATTAAGCAAACATATAAAGAATATTGTTATGATGAAAAAATGGTGCCTTTTTGAAAATTGCGAATCTCTTGGCCCTTGAATAAGAAGCACTAGTGTTAGAAAGGGATTTGTTGGATCATTCGGAAATTGCAATTTTTCCTTGAAAATCCATTTTCTCATCTCTACTTATTTCTTTAAAAATGTCATCCAGGAAGAAAACAGATAATTAAAAAATGAAATGAACATTTATCAAGAACTCAATTATTTGCCCTGTTTATTGCCTCTTCCTGCTTTTGAACTAATCATTTTTAATTTTTTAATTTTACTTTATTAATTGCAGATAAACAGTACTGTATCAGTTTTGGATTTTATATTAACGGCTATAATCCCTATGTGGGCGTTTATTTCCGCAACATGTCCCAACAAATACAGTTTCTTTGGTCATACAATCAGACTACTAACGGCAACTGGTACTCTGTGGAGATCCCATTTTATGGAACCTCTTCTGATCATATTGTAAGCAAACAATTTTACTACTTATTTGTATTTTTAAAGATGTGTATATTTACAACGATTTTTCTTAAGAAAGAAAAAACAAGACTCAGAAAATTAACCGTTGAATTATTTTATCATGCAATCATAATGAGTTAGTTGGAGTTTTAATATGTTTGAATCTTACGCCATATATACAAATCAAAATTTTAATCATGCTATTTTGAAAGAATCATTATCGTCTTCATAAATCTAATAAAACGATTGTCTATGTGATATCCTTTTCAAAACCATCAATTTTTCGAAAGAATTTATTGTTATTGCCTTCTGTGATGATCTGTAAAAGAAAAAAAATGTAAAATCCAAATATCATTGGGAATCTGAATTTCAGATGGAAAATTTGTATAAAAAAGAAAAAAAAAGAGAAATTTACTTCTTCAAAAGTTAATTACAAAGTTTGAAAAGTACAGTTGTAAAAACCTAGTTCTTTATCTCAAGGGAGACGTTATATAGGTCATGGGCTGTAAAAAATTATATTATTCAAATAATTTATATCAAAGAAATAACAGTATCATGTTGTAAATTTTGAATTTACTACGGGGAGGTAAATGCAAAATTTACAACATAACATGTTGTAAATTTTGCATTTACCTACACCTAGTAAATTCAAAATTTACAACATGATAACAGTGTGCAATAGATAATCAGTGTAACACATACATCGTATAAAGTATATAACACGAATTAAGATTTAAAAAGAACAACTTTTTTCTCTGTCATTTGGTAATTATGGACGCGATGGTATTTTTAAATAAAACACCTCCTAGAAATATTTCTGAATGATGGTAATAATGTAATTTATTGTTTCAGGCAATTGAAGGGTACATCTCGTATGGAACTTTCGCAATTGACGAAATCCGACTTCTGGAAGGAGCTTGTCCTGCGGGGTTTAGAAGATAATGAAAACGTTTGACAAAGATGTTTTGTACTTTTAAAATTCTGAATAATTTTAATAAATAGTTGATTTTATGAATGAAATTTTTGTTCTTTTAAACAAGATAATTACTAAGTAGAAATGAGCGCAGGCAAAAAGATGAAAGATAGAGAGTGCATATACGATATCATGAATCTGAAGTACATACTTTATATTTTGTATATATCTTTTTGGGTTTACGTGGACGAGTAGTTCATTGTCAAATTATAACAGGACTCCGTCCAAATGTTCAAATAAGATGCATATACCGTCTGCCGTCACAAATATCTGTTTTTGTATCTTTGGCATCTTTTCTTAATTTTCCAAAAAAAAAAAAAAAAAAACGTGTACAAAATCTTTTATAGATACAAGTTCTAAAAGGAAGACAAGCTAATTATTGTCAGTGAAGTTCACGAATGAAGAATATCAACATTCTTGGTAAAAATCAACATTCTGCAAGTTCAATTGTCGATATAATGACCTTGGAAGCACATACGACCTATCCAAGCTATCGCTTGGTCAGGATGTAATTTATAACAGGCGGTACTAATATTGAGACCATAAATTACACACTGAATTGTCTACGGAGTTTTCAGTTTTTCTCGATCATTATACAGGAGCTCAGTACCGACCAGACCCAACCTGACACCAAAGCAGTCCCAGAAAGCAGTCCCTGGGACTGCTTTGGGACTGCTCTGGGACCGCTGTGGGACTGCTCTGGGACTGCTGTGGGACTGCTCTGGGACCGCTATGGGACTGCTCTGGGACTGCTATGAAAAGCAGTCCCAGCAGTCCCAGCTGCCCCTGGGACTGCTTTCTGGGACTGCTTTGTTCACTCATGTGTGACAAAGGTTCTGAGTGACATGAAAGCTCCGCCCCCTTGTGTATTCTGAATTTGCAGGCTCCCTATTGTTTTGTTTACTTGCAGCAGAGAGGAGTTTTAACTGTTTAATACGCAAGGATTTCTTATAATCTTTTAATAACTGGAGATTACATGTATTATAGTTAATTTATAGTTTTAGAGACTGTATATTTACACAAATGTAATATAGAATATTTTTAAAAATAAAGTTGTTAAATAAGGAAGTCAGGAGGAGATTTTTATTTCTAAAGTATATAAAACTACAGGCTCATGAGAAAAAATATCTACATGTACATGTAGATTTCTTTTCTTATTAAATCTAAAATTAAATACTCAAAATTTTCATTTGGCACTATTTAAAAAATCATTACATTTAGATATAAGATGTTTTAATTGAAAAGGCTACACGTTTTACAAGCACCACGCTAAAAGGGTATTACATACAACCCTCAAATAAAAATCTAACAATTTATTTTATGACATGAAATAAAATTATGCCACCATTCTTCCGTAACATAAGCAATGTGAACAATAATACGGGAATTTACAGATGAATTAGTTTTTAATTTATGAATAAGTTATTAAAAGAGTAAATTAAAAAAAAATTAATAAACAGTTGAAAACCTGTTATACCTGGAATTGTGATTTATTTCTTTTTTGTTTTGCTTTTGTTTACCTGGCCGATAATGTGTATGAATAAAATGGTATAAACACCTGTGGTTTCAATCGCCTTTGGGCAGAAAATCAATCATGCATGTTATTTGGGTACACGTTTCAGTGTTACACATCATTGAACATGCTGCTCAATAAACAATGACCCTAATTTCAATCTATGTAAAAAATGTAATGCATAAAGAAGATAAATGAAATGTGTATAAATTTCTTTCAAGATTAATAAATGTTGAACATAATCTTAGGATTCTATACTGGTCACTAATACAATTTACAAATAAAACAATATTTTTTAAATTTTAAAACATGTCAGTAAAGAATAATCAATACTGAAAAATATTACTTGGCAAAATTAGCAACGGATTTTTCAAAAGCCCTAATACTTTTTAAAAAATGCCTTTAGAGTATCCCGATAGTGTGGAAATCGGCCATGATGTATAATGAATAGATCTATTTAAAACTAATTCTGGTGAAATATAATTAATTCAATTTTAATTTTCTGTATAGAAAATAAATATGGGAGCCAGTATCAATCACAAAAAACCAAGATAATTGTGATTAAATATACATGTTCAGTGTAATTCATTTAATATGTAGGTGTGTAAGCTTTATTCCTTCAATAAATATTATTTCAAATTGTTTCAAATCTATGCTGGTACTGCTCATACATGTAAATGACCTTCGCATTGTAAGGATTCCTGGCATACTGCTCAGAAAAAAATTCAGCTGCCTTTTATAGTTCCATTGTTTATTGGAAATCTCATTTCTGAGTTAGCCCCGCCCATTAAATTAATAAACCCTGCCCACTGGGACTGCTGGGACTGCTTTCTGGGACTGCTGGGACTGCTTTCTGGGACCGCTGGGACTGCTGGGACCGCTCTGGGACTGCTGTGGGACTGCTCTGGGACCGCTGTGGGACTGCTCTGGGACCGCTGTGGGACTGCTTTAGCAGTCCCAGAAAGCAGTCCCCGGGACAGCTCTGGGACTGCTTTGTGTCAGGTTGGGTCTGGTCGGTACTGCTGGTGTGACAAGTCGGCAGGGGATTATCACTCCTACATAACACCTGGCCCCCAAGAGCATGAAACATCTTAAGCTTAAGTCAAAATCTTCATTCTGTACTTATATTTTATAGAAGGCAAACAGATCAAAATTGAAATGTCTTTTTAATTTTTTATTCGTTAACATGTTGTTATTTGCAAGTTTTTAGATCAATTCAATAATAAATAAACATTTTTCAGGATTTGACTTAAGTCTAAGTTTGTTTTATTATCCGGGGACCAGCTGATCTCACCTCCTGCCTAAGAGGTCTATGTTTGCTCAACTCCTGATTTGTGTTGTTGGAATGGAATTTTGAATTATAATAGTTATCTATAGTTATTTTCATGTTTCATATTTATTATTCAAATTTTACAAATGATATATCAATATATTTATTTGGTGGCTATATCAAGTGGTTCCTATATTTTTAACTAAAATGATTTTGAAGGTTTCATGTCCGTGTGTTATTCAATATTTGAGAAGGAATTAATAAAGGAAATAAGTGTGAAATTTTGACTTTGGGAAAATATTAAAATTAGTTCATCGATTCCATAGCCTCCCGCGTGGTGCAGTGGTTAGAGCGTCTGCTCTAGAGTCGCGATGTAAAAAGCTGATCCTTACGTTGATGGGTCAAATCCAGATGTGGGACGTGGAGACCGTTCCTTCGGATGAGACTGTATAAACCGAGGTCCCGTGTCGCAGTCGGTGCTAGCATGAAAATGTACATTCACTGCTCAATTACCCTGAATGCCGAGTATAGGACAAGATAGGGTAACACCGGTTTTTGACTCCTGATTTTGGGGGACTTTCAGAATGATGCAAAAGTTTATCCATAAAAACCTGTAGTCATCCCTGCCACAAAATGAGTATTGGTTTTACGTTTTGAAATACACAGAGGTCACAAAGAGGTCGAAAAATAGGTCAATTTTCGATTGTTCTCATTTTTATGTAATTTTTAATCATTTTTACAGCACATTTTGTTTCGGAAAACATAGGGCACGAGCAACAGCCTATCTACAAAATTCATAAATTTTAAAAACTAGTATCAGATGCAACTTATTTCAAATTGTTTAAAATCGCAGATAGGCAAACTTGTGCTCTATGTTTTTCGGAGAGAAAAGTATTTCGTATATGAAGAAATTCTACCAAGAAGAAATGAGGAAAATCGGGAAATCCTACTTCTGCACCCTCTAGTGGCTTCTATGTAAACCTTGAATCCAAATTAGTGCAGATTTTAAAGCAGGCAACATTTTAAGTTCTGAACAACAAACTATCACAATTTTACCAGTGCTCTGATTTTACATCAAATAAGGGACCAGATTTGGTCGTTATCCTACCTTGTCCTTTGGTGGTAAACAATTCTCG